>NW_026590231.1:2917-11170 GCF_907164565.1 Psammomys obesus
TATCTATCTATCTATCTATCTATCTATCTATCTATCTATCTATCTATCTATCATCTAATCTATCTATCATCTAGCATAGTTCTACAAGCAGGAATTCCAAGATAAGGATGTTGACAGAAGTTTCTTCTGAGGGCTTCCTCTTTACTTGTAGATGACCCCTTCTCCCTAAGTCTTCACCATTTTTTCTCTGTTGATGTTCATATATTCTTATATGAACACCAGCTCATTTAATTAGAGCTGGCCTCATTTTGCTTTGATCCTTTATTTTAAAGGCTCTGTCTTTGAATACGTCACATTTTGAGGTAGTTAGGGTCTTAGCTTGAACATAAACAGTTTGGGGAGGGCACAATTCAGGGTTCAGAAGACTGACATTAAATATATTCCAAAATCATGTGGAATGTAGATTCCTCCCTGACCCAGTACCCGTGGATTTCTGTTGACTCAGAAATCATATATACCCTGGATAATAGGGATTTTCCACCTTCTCCTAAATGGATTTCTATAAGAATGGGAAACATTCAGCCACAAACAACTCATTAAATATCATGATTCAAACTATAAAGAATGGAGCTAAATGGACCAGTGATAAAAATGATAGGCGCCTCATATCCCTGATCTCTCCAATACTTTAAACATGAATGGATGTTGGATTTTGTCAAATGCTTTTTCAGCATCTAAGGAGATTATCATGTGGCTTTTTTCTTTCAGTTTGTTAATATGGTGGATCACATTGATGGATTTCCCTATATTGAACCACCCCTGCATACCTGGGATGAAGCCTATTTGGTCATAATGGATGATATCTTTGATGTGTTCTTGGATTCAGTTTGCTAGTATTTTGTTGAGTACTTTTGCATCAATGTTCATAAGGGAGAGTGTCCTGAAATTCTCTTTCTTTGTTGGGTCTTTGTGTGGTTTAGGTACCAAGGCGACTGTGGCTTCATAGAATGAGTTCGGTAATGTTCCTTCTGTTTCTATTTTGTGGAGTAGTTTGAAGAGATTTGGAGTTAGCTCTTCTTTGAAGGTCTGGTAGAATTCTGCACTGAAACCATCTGATCCTGGGCTTTTTTTAGATGGGAGACTTTCGATGACTGCTTATATTTCCTTGGGGGATATATGACTATTTAATTCATTTACCTGGTGCTGATTCAGCTTTGGTAAGTCAAGTCAGTCAAGAAAATTGTCCATTTCAGTTAGATTTACAAATTTTGAGGCATATAGACTTTTAAAGTAAATCCTAATGATTGTTTGGATTTCCTCAGTGTCTGTAGTTATGTCCCGCTTTTCATTTCTAATTTTGTTAATTTGGATGGTGTCTCTCTGCCTTTTAGTTAGCTTGGTTAAGGATTTGTCTATCTTGTTGATTCTCTCAAAGAACCAGCTTTTGGTTTCATTGATTCTTTGAATTGTTTTATTTGTTTCTAACTGATTGATTTCAGCCCTGAGTTTGATTATTTCCAGCCATCTACTCCTTTTAGGTGTGTCTGCTTCTTCTTTTTCTAGGGTTTTTAAGTGAGCCATTAAGTTACTTGAATGAAATGTCTCGAATTTCTTCTTGAAGGCACTTAGTGCTGTGAACTTTCCTCTTAGCACTGCTTTCATTGTGTCCCACAATTTTGGGTATGTTGTGTCTTCATTTTCATTGATTTCTAGGAAGACTTTAATTTATTTCTTTATTTATTCCCTAACCCAGCTGTCATTTAGTAGCAAGTTGTTAAGTTTCCATGTGTGCGTAGGCTTTTTGCTGTTTCTGTTGTTGAGGTCCACCTTTATTCTATGGTGATGAGATAGGATACAAGGCATTATTTAAATTTTATTGTATCTGTTGAGGCTCACTTTATGACCAACTATATGGTCTATTTTGGAGAAGGTTCCATGAGGTGCTGAGAAGAAGGTAAATTATTTTGTGTTTGGGTGTAAGGTTCTGTAAATGTCTGTCAGGTCCATTTGATTCATGACCTCTGTCATGAATCATTGTTTCTTTGTTTAATTTGTTTAATCATAGAAACATTGTTTCTTTGTTTAATTTCTGTTTTGTTGACCTGTCCTTTGTTGAGAGTGGGGTGTTGAAGTCTCCCACTATTAATGTGTGGGGATCTGGTTTAAGTTTTATCAATGTTTCTTTTACAAATGTGGGTGCCCTTGTATTTGGGGCATATATGTTCAGGATTGTGATACTTTCTTGTTGGAATTTTCTCTTGATGAGTATGAAGTGTCCTTACCCATTTATTTTGATTAATTTTGGTTGAAAGTCTATTTTATCATATAGTAAATCAATATACAGTAAGCCTATAGCTACCATCAAACTGAACAAAGAGAAAATTAAAGCAATCCCACTGAAATCAGGGACAAGAAAAGGCTGCCCACTCTATCCACATAGATTGTTTTAGCAATTCTGGGTTTCTTGTTATTCCATACAAAGTTGAGAATTTTTCTTTCCAGGTCTGTAAAGAATTGTGTTGGCAATTTGATGGGAATTGCACTAAATCTGTAGATTGCTTTTGGTAAGATGGCCATTTTTACTATGTTAATCCTGCCAAGCCATGAGCATGGGAGATCTTTCCATCTTCTCATATCTTCCTCTAATTCTTTCTTCAGAGACTTGAAATTTTTTTCATACAAGTCTTTGACTTGCTTGGTTAGGGTTACACCAAGGTACTTTATGTCATTTGTGGCTATTGTGAATGGTGTTGTTTCTCTAATTTCTTTCTCAGCACTTTTGTCTTTTGTATACAGGAGTGCTACTGATTTTTTTGAGTTAATTTTGTATCCGGCCACTTTGCTGAAGGTGTTTATCAGCTGTAGGAGTTCCCTGGTAGAGTATTTGGGGTCACTCATGTATACTATCATATCATCTGCAAATAGTGATAATTTGACTTCTTCTTTTCCAATCTGTATCCCCTTGATCTCCTTCAACTGTCTTATTGCTCTAGCAAGGACTTCCAGCACTATGTTGAAGAGATATGGAGAGAGTGGGCAGCCTTGCCTTGTCCCTGATTTTAGTGGGATTGCTTTAAGTTTCTCACCGTTTAGTTTGATGTTGGCTATAGGCTTGCTGTATATCGCCTTTACTATGTTTAGATATGTGCCTTGTATCCCTGATCTCTCCAGTACTTTAAACATGAATGGATGTTGGATTTCGTCAAATGCTTTTTCAGCATCTAGGGAGATTATCATGTGTTTTTTTTCTTTCAGTTTGTTAATATGGTGGATCACATTGATGGATTTCCGTATATTGAAACACTCCTGCCTACCTGGGATGAAGCCTACTTGGTCATAGTGGATGATATCTTTGATTTGTTCAATTTGCAACACATCAAAATAATCGTTGAGTATTTTTACATCAATGTTCATTAGGGAGATTGGCCTGAAATTCTCTTTCTTAGTTGAGTCTTTGTGTGGTTTAGTTACCAAGGTGACTGTGGCTTCATAGAATGAGTTTGGTAATGTTCCTTCTGTTTTGATTTTGTGGAATAGTTTGAAGAGAACTGGAGTTAGCTCTTTTTTGAGTGTCTGGTAGAATTCTGCAGTGAAACCATCAGGTCCTGGGCTTTTTTTGGATGGGAAACTTTTGATGACTGCTTCTATTTCCTTGGGGGATATAGGACTATTTAATTGATTTACCTGGTCCTGATTTAGCTTTGGTAAGTGGAATCGATGAAGAAAATTGTACATTTCATTTAAATTTTCAAATTTTGTTGTGAATAGACTTTTGAAGTAAGTCCTAAAAATTGTTTGAATTTCCTCAGTGTCTGTAGTTATATCCCCCTTTTCATTTCAGATTTTGTTTATTTGGATGGTGTCTCTCTGCCTTTTAGTTAGCTTGGCTAAGGGTTTGTCTATCTTGTTGATTTTCTCAAAGAACCAGCTCTTGGTTTCATTGATTCTTTGAATTGTTTTATTTGTTTCTAATTGATTAATTTCAGCCCTGAGTTTGATTATTTCCAGCTGTCTACTCCTTTTTGGTGTATCTGCTTCTTCTTTTTCTAGGGTTTTTAAGTGAGCCATTAAGTTGCTTGAATGCGCTGTCTCAAATTTCCTCTTGAAGGCACTTAGTGCTATGAACTTTCCTCTTAGCACTGCCTTCATTGTGTCCCACAAGTCTGGGTATGTTGTGTCTTCATTTTCATTGAGTTCTAGGAAGACTTTAATTTATTTCTTTATTTCTCTTCTGACCCAGCTGTCATTTAGTAGCAAGTTGTTCAGTTTCCACGTATGTGTAGGCTTTTTGCTATTTCTGTTGTTATTGAGGTCCAGCTTTATTGTATGGTGATCAGACAGGATACAAGGGATTATTTCAATCTTCTTGTATCTGTTGAGGCTCGCTTTGTGACCAACTATGTTGTCTATTTTGGAGAAGGTTCCATGAGGTGCTGAGAAGAAGGTAAATTATTTTGTATTTGGATGTAAGGTTCTGTAAATGTCTGTTAGGTCCATTTGATTCATGACCTCTGTTAGAGACATTGTTTCTTTGTTTAATTTCTGTTTTGTTGACCTGTCCTTTGTTGAGAGTGGGGTGTTGAAGTCTCCCACTATTAGTGTGTGGGGATCTATGTGTGTCCCGTGGTTTGGTCGGTTTTGTTAGGGATAAGTGGTTGCCCTTTGGAGCAGTATCTGGAGGTTGATCTCAGGGTTCCTGGTCTTTTGTAGGTCTGAGGTTGGGGCTCTGTGCCCCAGAACCCAATTGGTAATCTATGGCGGGTGAGTACTGCTCTCCTGGTAACAGCAGGCTATCTGTGGCACAGCAGTTCCCTGGGTTGGGCCAGTCTGTGGAACTTTTCCGGGGATATACTGGGTTGCCTAAGTCTGTCCAATTGCTTCGTTCCTTGTTCATTGTGAGGGTTTCTCCAGACAGTGATTCTAAGACTCTGGTGTCTTGGGGCACATAGTTCTGTCTGTAAGGGGTAGTTGGTACAAAGCAGGCCTCTGGGCTGGCGGAGCGTGCTCCCTGCTTGGGCCCAGATCTGTGATGGCTGGGTGTACTCGCCTGTTTGCGATGCAGTCTGCTAGACCTTCCCCAGGCACTGAAAGAAAAAGACTAACTTTGTAACCTATGTTTCTTTTAATTGCCTTATAACTTATATTTGCAAGTTTTAGGCCCAAGTTAATTAAAGCCTCTTAGTGCTTCTCCAGAGAACCAAGGAATGTAAAAGTTCCCGACATTAGCCATCTGTGAGGGCAGAGATAAGGAAGAGAACAAGCAGAGATCTCTAATAAATGGAGAAAAAATCACTGGCTGGTGCCGGTGAGATGGGCTTTGTTTGGAAACTGGGCCAAATGGCCCCAATCCTTTTTCTGATCTTTGATCCAAAGCCTGTAACCCCCACTCCTCAGAACAGACATGGGATGAGTTAATCACCCTCCCACATTTAACTGTGGATGGCAGGAAATTCCAAACTGACTTGATGATCAGATAATTACGACAGGGCTGACTGGACCTAAGGGTGACCAGAACTAACCAATTATTTTAAAAGTTAAACATTTCATCCAATCCTAAATTGCCAAGAAGTCAACCCCAGGAGATTCCCGCCTTGTGTCTTTTAAAAACCTAAGGTCTTTGTCTCCCGGGGCCACTCCTTGCTGACCAGCAGGGGTGACCCCATTGTACAATGGTCAAGAAGAGTCTCTTGCGTGTTTGCATCGATGGATGATTAGTTTCCTGAGTTTTCTTCATATCTTCTTATATTTAGGCTCTTGCTGGGCCTAACAGCACAGCCTAGGTGACCCCAGCAGCACGGTTTCTTCCTTCCATGTGGGGCCCTCTCAGGGCGGGGTTCCCAGTCCCTGTTGCACTGGGGCATGCAGCTCCTCTGTACCGGTGAGCTGGGTGCGCAGCTGCTCAGATGACCCAAGCAGCCCGGTTTCTTCCTTCCCTGTGGGGCCCTCTCTGGACAGGGATTCCCCATCTCTTTTGCAATGGGGCGCACAGCTCTTCTGTACCGGTGAGCTGGGCAAGCTGCTTTCAGCGTGGCAGGAGCTCATTTGCTATGGCAGCAGGTACCTGCGTTCCATGAGACCTTCCAGGGAAAGACTGGGTGACCCGTGATAAGACTTGAAACTTTGCTTCCCCGTGGGGTTTTCTTGCGACTGGGACTGCCAGTCTCAGGCACCCTTGTGCCCACCGATCAGCCTGGGAAAGTGATCAGGGCACGCAGCTTGCGGCTCCAGCCCGGAAATCCAAAGCCAGCATTACCCGGGATTTCTTCCGGGTTCTGGCTAGGCAGCCGAGAGTGGACCCGACCGATTCCCAAGCTGTGGGAGCCTCCCCTCAATTGGGAAACAGGATCGCTGCAGTTTTAGGGCCCAGAGTTCAGTCTCCTGGTCGCTGCACGGAGAGTGCTGTTCCGCTTCTCAGACACAGTGCTCTCCTGGCGCCGCCATCTTGGCTCCCCCAGGATATTGTTTTCAATGCTGAATGCTGAACCCAGTGATTTGAGTATGCCAGGCTACTCTCTACCATGGGTATGAATATTAATCCCCTTTCTTCTTGCCACATGAGTTGGCTCCTCCATAACTCAACCTTTCCTGTTTGCTCAGTAGAAAGACTAATTATGTTATGTATGTTAGAGGGTGATTCTGAGGACTGACTGATGGGAAGCTAAGAAGCCTGGGATGCAATGGACTCCACACTGAGATTTCAGGTCCCTTTGCTCTTGTCTGTTGGTGAAGAGGAAGGCAGTGCTGGAGAGAAGTCATTCCAGGGAGGGAGAAGCTGCCTCCCAGAATAAAGGAGGTCAGAGAGGTAGAGTACAGGTAACAATCCTGGAACCCTGAGGAGCGCCTCTTCTTTTCTGAGAAATCAAGAGGGGAAGGGAAGAAGAGGAGGGAGAGGAATGGGCTTGGAGTGTAAAGTGATTAAACAAATAAAAATTTAAAATGTGTGAAGAGTTGGAATCTGCATTTTTAAAGTTTTGATTAATGAATTATTTTTTAATATTTTTATTTTTATTAATTACAGTTTATTCACTTAGTATCCCTATGTAGCTCCCTCCCAAGTCCCCTCCCAATCCTACCCTCTCTTCCTCACCCATGACCCTTCCCCAGTACACTGATAAGGGAGGTTCTCCTCCATTTCCTTCTGATCCTAGTCTATCAGGTCTCATCAGGAGTGGCTGCATTGTCTTCCTCTTCCAGGTAAGGCTGTTCTCCCCTCAGGGTGAGGTGATCAAAGAGCAGGCCAATCAGTTTCTGTGTGAGACACTCCCTGTGCCCTTTACTATGAAACCATTGGACACTGAACTGCCATGGGCTACATCTGTACAGGGGTTCCAGGCCATCTCCATGAGTGGTCATTGGCTGGAGTATCAGTCTCAGAAAAGACCCCTGTGCTCAGACTTTTTGAATCTGTTGCTCCCCTTGTGGAGCTCCTGTCCTCTCCAGGTCTTACAATCTCTGACTTCTTTCATAAGATTCCCTGCACTCTGCCCAAAGTTTGGCCATAAGTGTGACCATCTGCTTTGATACCCAGAAGGGTAGAGACTTTCAGAGGCCCTCTGTGGTAGGCTACTGTCCTCTTCCTTGTTTTCTCTCTCCTCTGATGTCCATCCACTGTACCTTTCTGAAGGGATTGAGCATCTTAGCCAGAGTCCTTCCTTCATGATTAGTTCCATTAGGTGTACAGGTTTTAGTATGTTTATCCTATACTATATGTTTAATATCCACTTATGAATGAGTATATACCCTGTGTGTCTTTCTGTTTCTGGGACACCTCTCAGGATGATCTTTTCCAGTTCCCACCATTTATTTGCAAATTTCATGATTTCCTTGTTTTTTTATCACTGAATAATATTTCATTTATATATGTACTACAATTTCTGTATCCATTCCTCAACTGAGGGGCATCTGGGCTGTTTCCAGCTTGTGGCTATTACAAATAAAGCTGCTACAAATATGGTTGAGCAAATGTCCTTGTTGTATACTTCATCATCTTTTGGATATATGCCTAGGAGTGGTATAGCTGGATCTTGAGGAAGAGCTATTCCTAATTGTCTGAGAAAATGCCAGACTGATTTACAAAGTGGTTGTACAAGTATACATTCCCACCAGCAGTAGAGGAGGGTTCTCCTTTCTCCACACCTCTCACAAGTGACAAGTATGTGTTGTCACTTTTCTTTTTGATCTTAGCCATTCTGAAGGGTGTAAGGTGAAATAACATGTTTGTTTCAATTTGCATTTTCCTGATGACTAAAGACCTTGAACTTTTCTTTAAGTGTTTCTCTGCCATTCATCAACCCTATATCTGACACAGGGCTA
>NW_026590232.1:0-4085 GCF_907164565.1 Psammomys obesus
AAGATGACTTTTTTCCAAACTGAAATAAAGAACTGTGTGCAGAGAAACGCAGCTGAAGAGCTGAATCCTGACCCTCCGTACCCAAGGCCCTGTGTTCCATTAGCAACAGCCATAAGCCATAGGAAAATTACGCATCAGGTTATACTTAACCTAAGAGTATGTCTAAACCAGGGGAGATACCCCAAGACACATTTGTTCCCAGTTGTGTTGATGATACCCATTCTATAACGTCCCTTCAGTGATACCTTCCCAAGTCCCACAGGGAAGTCTCAAGGCAGTCACTGTGTCAGGAGTCGTTCAGTGAAGACAGTTACTGCCTCTGCTACTCATAGCTTTGCTGACATAGAACACACATAGGACACATTTTACCCCAGAACAGGTTCACATCCTGCACCTTCCCATGGCTGAGCACTTCCTAAGTTACTATTCGACTGTTTGTCATGGCGTGAACGCATGGTAAGTTCACCATAACTTTTCAGGTTAGTCTACATGTCATATTGACTTATTACCACACTCCTTCGGCATCTTCGGAGATGGGCTGCATTAGGCTCACATTATCCATACTTACCCTCCGTTAGGGACTCACGTTCCTGTAAAACATTACAGGGACTGACACAGGTTAGCCACACTTCTGTGTTTCTCATTCACCTCGAATGAGCGAAATTAATGTTGTGCCTTCTCTGTCTTCTCCATGCAACTGTTTCTACCCTGAATTCCATTACCAGTCATGAGTACTTTCACAGGCCTCTTTGCTCTACTGCCTCTGCAGCACTCTCTGACATATCAATTACTCACCTGACTTCTTGCCTCTGCACCATGGTGGGCTCAGTGTACAGATCCTGAGGTCATACTAACCAGCACTGTGGGAGAGGGAGGCAGCTCAAGCCTCAGATAAGAGTCTGTGACTCTGTGAGCTCACCTCCCTCCGGAATGACAATCTTCATTTCACCTACAGTGGAAATAACAGCACTAGTTTTGGGAGTCAAAATCATTTATGAAACTTTTACCATTTGCTAATTACAAACAAAAAAAAGACAGTTAAGAGTTTCTCATGTTGGAGATACCTCCAGACGATCTGTTGTTGTATAGGATTGTTTAGCAATTCTGGGTTTTTTATTTTTCCATATGAAATTGAGAATTGTTCTTTCAAGTTCTGTTAAGAATTGTGTTGGTATTTTGATGGAAATTGCATTGAATCTGTAGATTGCTTTTGGCAGAATGGCCATTTTTATTATGTTAATCCTACTGATCCATGAGCTTGGCAGATCTTTCTATCTTCTGATATCTTCTTCAATTTCTTTCTTCAGAGGATATAAGTTTTTCTTGAACAAGTCTTTCACTTGCTTTGTTAGAGACACAACACTGTACTTTATGTTATTAGTGGCTATTGTGAAGGTGTTTCCCTAACTTCTTTCTCAGACCTTTTGTCTTTTGTATACAGGAGGGCTACTGATTTTTTTTTTTGAGATAATTTTGTATCCAGCCACTTTGTTGAAGGCATTTATCAGCTGAAGGAGTTCTCTGGTAGAATTTTTGGGGTCGCTCATGTATACTATCAGATCATCTGAGAACAGTGAAACTTTGACTTCTTCCTTTCCAATTTGTATCTCCTTGATCTCCTTTATTTGTCTTATTGCTCTAGCTAGGACTTCAAGTACTTCAAGTACTTCATGTTGAAGAGATACTGAGAGAGTGGGGAACCTTGCTTTGTCCCTGATTTCAGAGGGATTGATTTAAGTTTCTCTTTGTTTAGTTTGATGTTGGCTATAGGCTTGCTGTATATATATCCTTTACTACCTTTAGTTAAATGCCTTGTATCCCTGATCTCTCCAAGACTTCAAACTTGAGTGAGTGTTGGATTTTGTCAAATGCTTTTTCAACATCTACGGAGATGTTTCTTTCAGTTTGTTTATATGGTGAATTACATTGATGGATTTCCATATATCGAACCACCCCTGCATGCCTGGAATGAAGCCTACTTGATCGTGGTGGATGATATCTTTTATGTGCTCTAGGATTTGGTTTGAGAATATTTTATTGAGTTTTTTCACGTCAGTGTTCATAAGAGAGATAGGTTTGTAGTTCTCTATCTCTTTTTTTTGTTGTTGTGTGGTTGTTTTTTTGTGTGGTTTATGTATCAAGGTGACTATGGCTTCATAGAATGAATTTGGTAATGTTCCTTCTGTTTCTATTCTGTGGAATAGTTTGAAGAGTATTGGTGTTAGCTCTTCTTTGAAGGTCTGGTAGAATTCTGTGCTGAAACCATCTGACCCTGGGCTTTTTTTTTGGAAGGGAGACTTTTGATGACTGCTTCTATTTCCTTGACAAACCATTTAATCTATTTACCCGATCTTGGTTTAGATTTGGTAAATGAAATCTATCAAAAATTGTCCATTTTATTTAGATTTTCAAGTTTTGTGGCATACAGGTTTTTTAGAGTAAGACCTGATGATTCTTTGAATTTTCTCTGTGTATGATATGTCCCCCTTTTCATTTCTGATTTTGCTGATTTGGATAGTTCCTCTCTGCCTTTTAGTGAGTTTGACTAAGGGTTTGTCTATCTTGATCTTCTCAAAGAACCAGGTCTCTGTTTCATTGATTTTTTGAATTGTTTTGTTTCTAATTTATTGATTTCAGTTTGATTATTTCCAACTTTCTACTCCTCTTGCGTATGTCTGCTTCTTTTTTTTCCCTAAGGCTTTCAGGTGTGCTCTTAAGTTGTCTGTATGAGATGTCTCAAAGTTCTTTCTGAAGGCACTCAGTGCTATGAGCTTTCCTCTTAGCACTGCTTTCATTGTGTTCCATAAGTTTGGGTAAGTTATGCCTTCATTTTCATCGAATTTTAGAAAGTCTCTGATTTATTTTTTTTATTTCTTCCCTGATTCAGCTCTCGTTGAATAGAGAGTTGTTTAGATTCCATGAATGTGTAGGCTTTTTGTTATTTCTGTTGTTGTTGAGGTCTAGTCCTAGGCCATGGTGGTCTGACAGGCTACATGGGATTATTTTAATCTTCTTGTATCTCTTGAGGCCTGCTTTGTGTCTGACCAAATGGTCAATTTTGGAGGAGGTTCCAGGGGGTGCTGAGAAGAAGGTATACTCTTTTGAGTTTGGTGAAAAGTTCTGTAGACATCTATTAGTTCCATTTGATTTAGGACCTCTGTAAGCGTCATTATTTCCCTATTTAGCTTCTGTCTAGATGATCTGTCCCTTGGTGAGAGTTGAGTGTTGAAGTCTCCCACTATTAAGGTGATGGGATTAATGTGTGGTTTGAGCTTTAATAATGTTTCATTTAGGGATACAGGTGTTCCTGTATTTGGGGCATAGATGTTCAGGAGTGTGATGTCCTCCTGATGGATTTTTTTCTTGATGAGAATGAAGTGTCCTTCCCCATCTCTTTTTGATTAATTTTGGTTGAAAGTCTATTTTATTAGATATTAGAATGGCTACTCCTGCTTGTTTCTTGGGTCCATTTGCTTGGATAATGGTTTTCCAGCCCTTTACTCTCAGGTAATGTCTATGTTTGTGACTTAGGTGTGTTTCTTGTATGCAACAGATTATTGGGCCTTTTTGTTATGCATCCAATCTGTTAGTCTTTGTCTTTTTATTGGAGAGTTCCGTCCGTCGATGTTGAGAGATTAATGACCAGTGGCTGTTAAATCCTTTGATTTTGATGTTGGTTGTGGTAGTGTGTTTATGTGCTTGGCTACTTTTATTTTTGCTGTAGTGAGGTTATTTATTTCCTGTGTTTTCTTGAAAGTAATTAGTTTTCTTGGGTTGTATTTTTCCTTCTAGTATCTTCTGTAATGCTCGATTTGTGTGTAGGTGTTGTTGAAATTTGTTTTTGTCATTGAAAATATTGTTTTCTCCATCTATGAGGACTGAGAGTTTTGCTGGGTATAGTAGCCTGGGCTGACATCTGTGTTCTCTTAGGGTCTGCATGATATCTGTCCAGGCCCTTCTGGCTTTCAATGTCTCTGTTGAAAAGTCAGGTGTGATTCTGATGGGTTTGCCATTATATGTTACTTGGCCTTTTCCCCTTGCAGCTTTTAGTATTTTTTTCTTTGTTCTGTATACTTACTGTTTTG
>NW_026590233.1:0-19465 GCF_907164565.1 Psammomys obesus
TTTGTTTGTTTGTTTGTTTGTTTGTTTGTTTGTTTGAGACAGGGTTTCTCTGTGTAGCACTGGCTGCCCTGAAACTGGCTCTGTAGATCAGGCTAGCTTTGAACTCAGAGATCCACCAGCCTCTACCTCTGCCTCCTGAGTGTTAAGATTAAAGGCATAGACCACCACCACCACCACCACGACCCAGCTGGGCTTTTGAAACCTCAAAGCCCACTCCCAGTGATCTACCTTCTTCAACAAAGCCATACCCCCTAATCTTTCTTAAACAGTCCACTAACTGGAGGAAAATGAAGGATGATTCCTGATATCAGCTGAGGACCTCCACATACAGGCATATGAACATGGACATTACTACACACATGCAAAACACACACAGCAACATGAGGAAAAGAAAAAGAATTAAGTAAGAAAATCAAAGCAGAAGATGTTAGGAAGGGGAATTTTAGTACCATCTGATTAGTTGACAATGAATAAACTGAGGTTCTCAACTACACAATGGGCTGGCGGGAAGCTGAGAGGGAAAGTATTTACACATGAGGGTTCAGTGTCTGGGAGAAAAAGAGAGGTGGAATGAATTGGGGGAGTAAAGAAGGAGGAAGTACCTCAAGGGCAAATGAGGAGCCAAATTCCATCAGAATGTATCTCTCTGAAAGCTCACTTTATGGTGTTTTAATTGAGTGAATCATAGCTATCAGGGTGGTGAATTTTCCAAGCTTTTACTTATTGACATACAGATTTTTAAATAATTGCCATGCTGGGAATTAAACCCAGGGTCTCATTCATGCTCAGCAACAGCTCTAACTCTAAGCTACATTCCTAGCCTCTGTTTTATTTACTTATACGTTTGGTTATTTATTTAGAGTCAGTCTAAGTATATAGCCCAGGCTGGCCTGGCTTTCACAATCCAGGCTGAACTTCTGAGTGCTAAGATTCCAAGCCTGAGTAACACCAACCCAAACATGACTGTCTTTTTTATTGCTGTTTGTTCTTTTTTTGTTTGTTGAGACAGAGTCTAGATATGTAGGCAAGGCTGGACTGGAACTTACTTTGTAAACTATGCTGCAAAAAAATATATTGCCACAACCTCCTGAGTCCTGGATTAAAGATATTGGCCACTATATCCAGCCTACTTTTTTTTTTTTTTTTTTTTTTTTGAGAGAGGTTTCACAGCCTTGTCTGTCCTGGACTAACTTTGTAGACCTTGCTGGCTTTGAACTCACAGAGATCTGCCTCCCAGAGTGCTGGGATCACACGTGTGTGCCACTGAGCCTGGCTCTTTAATTTTCTCAATCAAGAGTCCTAAAGGTACTGGGAACTGGGCAGGAGTAACCCCAGGCAGGGTGGGGGAGGGAGTACCTCCATGAATTTACCTCTGAGAACTTATCAGAACTGTGATGTCTGCCAACTCCATCCTGGCTTGAGGCTGGAGATACAGCCCAACAGGGCCAAAGGCTGCTCTGAGGTCAGTCTGGAAGGGAGCACAGGAGCATGGAAATCAATCAGGCTCAAGTTCAAACACAGTGCAGCCATGGAATATGCCAGGAAGGGAAAGGACAGGATGTTTAGTACACATTCCATGGGCACCTGTGGGCATCCAAGTGAGAGTGATGCCTGTGCTGAGCCAAGAAGGCATTTCCCCAAGTTACTGTAAGAGCTGCAAGCACAGCCTGTCCTGTCACCTGACCCCCCCCCCCCCCAGGCCTCCATGAATGAACTCCACCCCAGCCTGCCAGGAAGCTTCCCAAACAGTTTCCTGGCTCCTCAGATGATACACACATGCCAACTATGACTTCAAGCCTGATTTCAGCAGATGTGAGCAAGTGGGGAATCATCTTGTGCCTCCAGAGAGAGAAACTGCTTGCCATCTCCACTCTTCTGGGAGCATTCACCTGTGGAGTGGGGGTGGGGTGGTCTATGTGGGCTTTTCTTCCATGATCATTCCCATCCTTTACTTGTTTTCAATTTTGTTTTGGGATTTTGGAGACAGGGTTTCTTTGTGTAATTGCTCTGGTGTTCCTAGATTCCCTTTGTGGATCAGGCCAGCCTGGAGCTCACAAGAGATCCACCTGCCTCTGCCTCTGCCAGGATAAAAGGCCTGCACTGCCAACTCTCCCACCCTGCTGGCTGCTTCCATTATTTTCACAATAGAAAAGTGGAAAAGGAGGGCAGTCACACAGCCACATCAGCCTGTGGCTCAGCCCTTTAATCTCAGCCCTCAGAAGGCAGAGGCAGCCTGAGGACTGAGTTCAAGGCCAGCCTGCTCTACACAGTAATTAAGGTCCAGGACAGCCAAGGACACATACAGAAACCCTGCCTCAAAACAAACAAATAAATAGTAAACAGACAGCCTGGACCTAGTGGCTCAGGCCTTTAACCCACCACTCCAGAGGCAGAGGCAGCCTGATCTCTTGAGAGTTCCAGGCCAACCTGGTCTACAAAGTGAGTTCCAGGACAGCCAGGGCTTTACACAGAGAAACCCTGTCTCAAAAAGCAAAAAGGAAGCAATCAAATAACAACAAACAAACAAAATACCCAAACAACTACAAAAACAAATAATGTAGTTTGTCACTTGCTCAAGATGTTTGCTGGGATCTAAGCTCCTGAAGCCCCAGCAAGCAGGTAGCCAGAGGCTAGAGACCAGAAAGACACAGGCTTCTGCTAAGTAAGCTTATTCCTGGGAGGGGGTTGGGACAGCACGAGTGAACACTACCATCTGACCCTGCTTGGCAAACAACAGGTCGCCCTCAGGCAGAATGCCCTGGTCCATATCCTCCCAGTGAAAGATCCCCGGAGGGTATCTTCCGTCAGAGAGACCCCCTCCCAAGGATCAACGAGGCCATTCGGATGCAAACAGCAAGAGGCTTTTATTTTGATACACGGGTACCCGGGGTGAAAAGTCATTCGGGAGACTTCCGCGCCCCCCAGGTAGGAAGCTGGGGTTTTTATAGGGTTTTAGAGCAGAAGCACTGGTACAGAAGCGAGAGGCATGGTTACAGGGGGCTGATTGGTACATTTACATGAGACCACGATTTGCGTCAAAGTTTGGCAGGGGCACCAAGATTCCAGGAACTGGGTGGTCAAGGGGGTTATGATGACCCCCTGACGTGGCCTGCCACCTGTTATTTTGTTTTTCCCTATCTCAGTTGGAGCAGTCTCTGACAGATATCTCATGAGGGTGGTCATAACAAGTTGTTTTTAGCTCAATTGGGGCGGCCTGACCACAAATATCCCAAGTGAGTGACACAGCTGGGTGTTTTCAGTAATTTTCCAGTTTCTCATCTGGCCTTCAGAGTTTTACAAAACAGTAGTGTCTCACAAAATGGCGTTAGCTATGTTTAACTCAGGGTAAGGCTGGATCTTTCACCAGAATGGACTGCTCTCCTGCTCTTGGATTCCACCTCCAGCAGAGAGCCCCATCACTTTGCCTGTTAACTGTTGCTGCTCCACCTCCAACCCAGAGACTAAGCCTTCTTAGCACAAGGCTTTCGTTTTTTCTGGTTTCTAGACTGGCTATCTCCTGGCTGGCCCCTCAGTGGATTCAAACTCTACAGTCATCTTGGGCAAGTGACTTCGTGACTGAACCTCAGTCACCTTTTTTTTTTTTTTTTTTAATTGTGAACAGTCCTCACTGCTGTGTAAGGAAATATGAGCGCTCTAACACAATGTCCCTTAGCTCAGCACATGCGGTGGAAACTTCACCAGCAGCGACTAAGTCTGGGCTAGGACTGGTTTTTGTAACCTGTTCACACTTCCAAGTTAGTTTTCCAGGGTCTGCAAGCCCGACTCTCTCCACAGGACAACGGCTGGGAGCTGTGTCCGCGCTGGGTAAACTGGACACGCGGCAGGGGGCCCCTTGCTCCACACGCCCTCTGCACCCGGCCCCTCGTGCCCAGGGGCACAGGCAAGCTCGGGTGGCAGGCTTCCCGGAACTTGTCACATACCCAAGGGCAAACCCTCTGCGCTCAGCCCAAACGCCGAAAGGCTGTGACTCTGCGCCTGGACCTGTGCGGGCTGTGTCCCACCTGCAGCAGGAGGCAGCACCGGGCGCAGGGACCAGGGCGTGTGCAGACCGTACCCCACGTGCAAGAAGAAGGACGTGTGCAGGCGGCGGGGGCGTGTGCAGCGTGGTGTTCCATCTAGGCGGAGCTTTTGCGCTCATCTCAATTCCTTCCCGCTATAAATGCAGCGCTGCAAAGGGTCCCTCCACTAAGCCTCCAGCATTCCACTCCGCCAGCCTTTCCTCGGTCCTCAACCGCTGCCTCCACCCGCCATGGACCCCAACTGCTCCTGTGCAACAGGTAAGGTTGACTGCTGACAGGGCTCAGCAACCCGAGGTTCTGGGAGATCAGACAGGCTGTTCTGGGTCTCCTCCTTAGTCACCCTTAGGCTAATACCGATTGCCAGTTCCTAACCAGTTCTGGAACTTCCCCTCCCCACTTTATCTTGTTTTGGAGATAGTGGCTCGCCCAAACTCAGTTAGGGATTTGCACTCCTGCGTTCATGTGCGCCTGGGTCTTGCTCACTGCCTTCTTCCTCCAGATGGAAGCTGCTCCTGCGCTGGCTCCTGCAAGTGCAAAGAGTGCAGATGCACCTCCTGCAAGAAAAGTGAGTTGGCTCTCCTCTACTTTTCCCCTTCACTCCCCTCGGGCCCCTCACCTGCCCACCTTCCTGGGAGCATCCAGGTGGGGTGCCTCTGCCTGGGTCTCTGTCATGGTCCACTCTTCTCCCCCAGGCTCCTGCTCCTGCTGCCCCCAGGGCTGTGCCAAGTGCTCCCAGGGCTGCATCTGCAAAGAGGCTTCAGACAAGTCAGCTGCTGCCCCTGAAGTGGGTGCCCACAACTGCCTGTAAATAGAGCAACGTGTACAAACCCTGTCCTTTTTCACAACCCTGAGCCGGTCTCCACACTTTTCTACAAAGCATGTAACTGACAATAAAAGTTGATTTGATTAACTGAGCTTGTCTTTGTGCTTTGGGAGTAAGGGGCTGGCAGAGGCCTTGAAATGCAACTGCCAAGGCTTGACTTGGGCTAGTGGGGTTATTTCTGGGCTTCTGTGGAAAGTAGTGGGTTGAAGGGATACATGGGTCACAAACAAAAATGTGCCAATCTCCTGTGTGTGTGTGTGTGTGTGTGTGTGTGTGTGTGTTTTGAAGATCAAGCCTGGGGTTTTCCACACACTAAACCAGGTGCCCTAATGAGCCACACTCCTACCCCCAAGTGCATAATATTTCTGGATGCTCTCCCCAAGTCATCTGGATTTTTAGGCTAAAAATGAGCTGCACATGGTGGTTCACACCTTTAATCCCGGAGCTGGGGATGCAGAGATTCTCGGATCTCTCCGTGTTCAAGGCCAACCTGGTCTACAAAGTCAGTTGGGGACAGCCAGGGCTCTGTGACTACTATTCCAGAAGATCCAGGTTCGAATCCTAGCACCCACATCTGACACTCTCACATAGACATACATGCAGAGAAAACACTAGTGCGCATAAAATAACGATAAATAAAAGTATATTTAAAATGGCTCAGGTATGGAATGCCTGGTAAAGTAAAAATAGGAATTGGAGTAAATCTCATTTGTTGACTCCCATCAGTCATCTCAGCACTTGGGAGGCTGAGGCAGAAAGATCATCGAAACTTTGAAGCCAGCTTGGTCTCAGTGTAATAACCTTTAATTTTGAAGGAAGATCTTACTGTGTACCCAAACTGTCCTTGAACTCACACTCCTCCTGCTGTAAGACTCCTAAGTGCTGGGTTACTGGCTAGGCTCTAAGTCGATTTTTAAAAATGTAGTATCATATGAAGAACAAAATCATGAGAAAAAATTGCAAACATTCTCCAAGGGTGTGCATGGCACACTGGAGACTAAAGGGCACCTGATGGACCTCCCGTGAAGAACTGTCCATCTGAGGGGCACAGAGACACCAACAGGAAGAGTTTTTCTGCTTCAAAAGAGCACTTGAGTTGGCTGTCAATCTTTGGAAGCTCCTCTCAGGGTCAGGCAGGAATCTGCCCCTCACTCACTCCAACCCCTGGCAACTAACTAGTTAAGTAACTAGAAATCTGGAAGGAATTTTCCAGCATCTTCCCAGGAACAGGGCATCCAGGTGGAGTTTGCAATTTGGAGGGTGGGGTGGTAGTCTTTGGGAAGCTGTAAGGACCTAAATGGCATACAATTAAAACCAACGGTTAATGCCCTCTGGCTATTTGTTGAGCTAATGCAATTGGACGTTCAATCAAAGGAAAGATGAGTTTCTTGGCCAGAAGTCAGGACCAAGTTGCCTTTGAGCTTTGTCTCTGAAGAGTAAGTTTACAAGGCTGCCTGTATTTCTTGGTGTCAGAAAGTAATTCACAGCCCACTGACACAGCCCATGCTTATGTCCCCAGACTTGAACCTCTCTCTAAATGCTGATACCCTGTCACTCAGTGGAAGCCTAGATGCTGAACCACATGTTCCCAGCTGCCAACCATCATATTGTCACATATTCCCAACCAGACTGGACTCTGCTGGTCCAGACACATTGGCACCCAAATGGCTTCAGGCTCATCAGAAACAGGACACCAACAGGTGCCAAGTCAGATTGAACAATGCCCACACGATGGAAGAAAAGAGGCACCTTCATCCCTGGCCATCTTTCTTTCCCACTTAAGGCTCTGATGGCAAGTGCACCACATCCTTGTGTTCCCACATCCTCCTGAAAACCCAGAACTCTTAACTCCCTCAGTGACACTAAGGGGCCTGACAGCCAGAGCTGCCCTGCTCCACTCAGTGCCTGCTCTGTCAGCGTTGACTCTGCAAACCCTGGTGACTAGAAAGGAGCCCACAGACTCAGTAAGGAGTCCTCATTCACGAGAGGGAGAAAATCTCCTAACTAGGGATTGGTGAGAGAACAGCTGGCTCCTGGCTGAGGCTCCATAACTAAGTATGAACATTCTATCCAGGTGGATTTTCTGAGAGGGGATTCCATTGTGGCAAGCTCCAGAGTGCAGAAAGCACCGCATGGGAGGACCACCCTGCGGTGCAGCCTCGGGAGGGAGCTTTGCTGCCTTTGGACCAGTGCTGAGGTCAAAGCCCTTCTGGCCAGAACGATGCTGAATGACACACAAGCCTTGCTAACTTTTCATAGCTTTTGATTCTCCACTTGGCCTGTTCACAGAGCCAACATGAGTGAACTTAAGCTGGGTGGGAGCTTTTCAGAGTGGCTAAACACCTTTTGGGTTTCCACAGAAGAATGCCGTGCTCAGAAGGACACATAATTTGATCATACCAGCCCTCAGGCCCTGAAAGAGGAAAAGGTGAATCTGTGTGAATCCTGTTTGTGCAAGCAGGATGAAGTGCAACTTGAAGGGCTGAGGTAGAAATGGAGTCAAGATGAAAAGGGCATAGTACCCTGTGTTAGTTCTTAAGTCAACATTCCTTCCTCAGGATCCCCTCCAGGCAGGATACAGAACTACAAAGAAACTCCAGGAATTAAGGAGCTCACAACCACTCCAGGGTTGGCAGTGAAAAGACATGGAGGTACCCTGTTCAAGAGGCAGGAATGTGGGGTGGGAAATGAGAGGTAGCCAGAGACACAGACTCTCTCAGGCTCACCAGTCTCTCCCTCTTGCACTAATGCTCCCTTTCTCTGTCACTCATGCAGTAGGGGCTGCTACACCCAGCTCCCTACCCCCATCCCGTACATACTCTGTGCACTCTCTGGGTAAGAAAAGAAACTCCTCACTCAGGAGTTGGATCAGGGGTTCAAGGGCAGCTTCACCTTTGAGACCTGCCTGCAAAATGAGACTGTTCAAGTAAACAAACAAAAACCCAGGAAAATTGTACTTGAAAGAAAATGTTGTTGTTTTTTCCTGAGCTAAATATGAAGGATCATGGCTCAAAGAGTTCATTGCGAGAGGCTGCAGGAACTTATTTTAGACAGAGAACAAAAAGAGTAAAAATCATAATCTATCTACTTGGTATTACATTAGTGGCACCAGGCATCATCATTGTCTGGACAGAAGTGGAGGGAGGGGACAATGTCTCCCCCAGATCAAGGACCCAAGACAAATACTACATGTGTGAAGAGAAGTAGAGCTTCCAGTCAACGTGCCCTGAGTGGGACTGGCCTGGCCCTGACAGTCCACCAACTGTTCTGTCTCTTGCTTCTGCCTTCAGCTCTCTGCTGGCTTTACCCTCCCCTTACTGGTAGCTCCTGCTCCTTGCATGGGTGCCTCAGGTGGAAGCAGGCCAGTGACCAGCTCCCTCTATTTCTTTCTTTTTCTTTTTATTATTTATTTATTTATTTATTTATTTATTTATTTATTTATTTATTTATTTATTTATTTATTTATTTGAGGCAGGGTTTCTCTGTGTAGCATGGCTGTCCTGGACTTGCTTTGTAGACCAGACTGGTCTCCAAATTACAAAGATCTACTTGCAAGTTTGAGGCAAGCCTGGGCCACATGAAACACTGTCTCAAAAAGTTGTTTTGACTCCTGGTTCTGGAGTCAGAGCCATAGTGCACTGGTGGTCAGAGTTCGACAGCACATACACGTAATTTCAGCACTCAAAAAAGTGAGGCAGGAGGATTTCATGCTCAAGTTTAGCCTCAGCTACATAGTAAGACTCTGTCACAAAACAAACCACAAAGCCTTACCATCTGTAGAAACTGCCTCTTAATTCCACGAACTGAACTGCCACAAACTCAACTCCAGTGCACTGCCTCTCAAGTTGTTGACTCAGCTGAACTGCCTGAACAGCACTAACTAGAACTCAGAGATCTGCCAGCCTCTGCTTCCTGAGTGCTGGCATTAAAGTCGTATACCACCAAGGCTGGACCAAAGCTCTTCTTTACCTGAAACTTGCTCCATACCAGGCTGGCTTTGAACTCAGAGGTCTCTGTTTGCTTGCCTCTGTCTCCTGGAATTTCCAGCCAGATCACCCTGACCTAGGAGGTCTTTGGATGTGATCCCTTGCCAGAGCAGCCGTGTTCTTAATTAAGATTCCTCTACATTTAACTGTGTTTATATTAGTTATATTTAATTATAATCAAACTCTTTAATAAACTTAAGCAACAATCTTATTCCAAACACAGAAATAAGTAGAAAAATGGGTATATGGAAGCATACACACATAGACATATATGTATTTCATTCATGTATTGTTCTTGTCAGCTAGGCATGAAAATATATGCCTGTAATCTTAGCCCTTGGAAACCAGGAGGGTCTGTAGTTTAAAGCCAATTTGGACTAGTTACAAAACTAAATCTTAAAACAACCACAAAAATACTGCCTTTGTCTCTGTCCATCGTGGAGCTGGGGGGATTGCTCCTGTATAAGATTTCAGCTGAAATGTTAAGGCCTTCCTAGAGACAAGGGAGTCTCTATTAAGAACACTTTTTAAAGGGGAAAGCCATGGAGAACAAAGTCAGGTTACAGTACTCCAAGCCCTGCACAGCTCCCCAAGTCAGTGATACTGAGCAAACTGCTTGAACTTAATTAAACAGGGACTGACAGAGGAATCTAATGTTACTCAAAAGGGAAGAACAGCCTGGCATAATGGCACACATCTTTAATCCCAGCACTCAGGGAAGCAGAGGCAGGCAGATCTTTGTGAGTTTGAGGCCAGCCTGGTGTGCAAAACCAGCTTCAGGACAGAAAAACCTTGTGTCAAAACAAAACAAAACAAACAACAACAGCAAAAACAAAAAACAAACAAACAAAAAAACCCACCCAAAAACACAAAAACCACAACCCCAAAAAGTGAGGAACAGTGAAAAACTAAATAAGTAAAGCCTGGCATGGTGGTGTATGATTTAATCCCAGCACTCAGGAGGCAGAGGCAGCCAGAGCTCTGAGTTTGAGGCCGGTCATGAAAAACAATACAAAACAAAACAACAACAAACAAATGAAAACGAAAGAAAGAAGCAAAGAAAGAAGAAAATAACTACCTCTATGGTGTGTGTGCGACCCCCAGCTGTGAACAATGTGCCCTCAGGAAAGGAAAATTGTTGAGATGCATCGGTCCTGTTGCTGTGTCCTAGAGAAAGAGTCCCAACCAAGGGCGGTGATAGGACAGAGAGACAGTAAGGACCAGGAAAGTTCATGATCAAGGCTAAACTTTTTACAAAAGAGTCTCCATTGCTTCTGCTAACTTCTATCCGGAGACTTGGACTGGGCTGCCCAGGAACTCAGGGAAAGGAGAAGCTGAGGACACAGCAGCGCTGCGGGTGGGTTTACGGACGTTTTGGGGGGCCCGGGGTGAGTTCTCCTGATGCACCGGGGAAGTAATGAAGTGTAATCTCCGGGAAAGCACTACAGGGACACAGTGTACCTCACGTCATACAGGTCTCCCTTCCGGAACCAGCCAAAGGGGCGGTACCGTGTGCACACGAGCGCCAGAGGGAGCTCTGCACCCTACACAGAAGCTGCGCTCTGCTTCACCCTGGACACGGGGCACGTGACTCAGCGCCCGCCGGAGCAACCGCCTGCTGGGTGCAAAACCTTTTGCGCCCGGACCTGTCCCAGGACTATAAAGAGGACGGCCTCCCCCTCGGCCGTCACTAGACTTCCAGCCTTCTCGTGACTGTTTGTCATTTCCTTATTGCTCTGTTGATCCAGCTTCATCGGCTCTCAGAATGGACCCCAACTGCGCCTGCTCCACCGGTAAGTCACCCCGTTCTTGGTCTTTAGAAAACCCAGTTGGGACCTCAGAGCCTGTTCCCCCAAGTAGCAGAGGATGGGCTAGAGGCTTGGCGGGAATGGGCGGCTTTAGTGGGAGATTCACTCCAGTTCTTTTTAGCGTCCCATCTTGCAAGCACCTTCATCTACTCTTGGAGTCTTAACTAGTGTTGTCCGAAGGGATTTTTTTTTTTTTTTCCGGAGTTGGGGGAAGTATTTAGGTGCGTGAATGCCTGGTTTTTGATGACCCACGGAGTGGGGACATCTGTGTTGAGCCCCAGGCATTATTAAACTTTTATAAATTGCCTGAACTACGAGGTGAGGGACCTTTGTGTCCTGGGAGTCAAAGAACCAAGCCCTACCTCCCCTGTGAGAAGGGAAGGGAGGCCAGGTTCCTGGAGCCCTGAGCAGGACTTAGTGAAGTGAGCTGGGCCCATGGGGTTGGCCACTGCTGTCACCTGCCCCTCTTCCTGACTGCTGTCACCTGCCCCTCTTCCTGACTGCTGTCTTCTCCTCCTCCACAGGCGGCTCCTGCACCTGCTCCAGCTCCTGTGTCTGCAAGAACTGCAAATGCACCTCCTGCAAGAAGAGTGAGTGGGGAAAGCTGGGGTGCTGGCTCAGGCTGGGCAGGGAACCCCTACACCGCAGCCTGTGAGGAGGGTCCTTGGCCTTCTGAGGCCATTCCTCCCTTCTCCAGGCCCATTGCTCTGCAGCTGCCAGGGCCACTGGATTGTCCCAGGGCAGAGCTGTGCTGAGAGGCTTCAAAGCCAGAGGCTTCTCTGCTGGGGGCAGGAAGCAGCTGCTCAGCCAGGCCTGTGTGACAGGTACTAGGAACCTGCTCTGACCTCTCCCTCTCCCTTCCTTTCCAGGCTGCTGCTCCTGCTGCCCTGTGGGCTGCTCCAAGTGTGCCCAGGGCTGTGTGTGCAAGGGCCAGTCAGACAAGTGCACATGCTGTGCCTGATGTGAGGACACGGCTGCTCCCACGTGTAAATAGTGTTGCTGGACCACCCCAGAGCTTTTCATACGGCTCCACCCTGTTGACTAAACCCCCTTTTCTACGAATTGTGTGAATAATAAAAGCCCATTTGTTCCAAGTCTGGTTTTCTTTGATTTAAAATTAGAAACTGTGACAGGTTGACTTGATAGTGCAGGGATTGTGTTCTGGACTCACCTGTGCCTCTGCCTTCAGCTCCTGCCCCCAAGGAGGGGAAATGTCTTGGGTAAAGCCAGGTTACCTCCTGAGCTTCCTCATGTGGAAGACGGCAGCCATGGGCCTGGTCAGGTCTGTGTGTGGGGTAGAGGGAAGCAGATGCCTACTGTCCATCCTCACAGGAACACCCCAGTGCTTTATGGACATTCTCTTTCTATTCCAGTTTCAGGTCCTCAGATTGTGGGGTACATGGGGAGCCTAAGGACTTATAAAGAATACAAGAGTGTTGGAGTGAAACTTCATCCATGGTTAGGTAGATCACAACAAACCAACCTCCAGATAAGGTTTCAGTATGCACTCTGCATTACCCAAGCTGATCATGAATTCGAAAGTCTTGCTTCATCTGAGTGAGACGGTAACAGATGTGTATCACCACACCCTACTTACAAACACTTTTTGGGAAAGTCTCAAGTTCAGGGTGGCCTTGAACTTGCTATGTGGCTGAATTCCTGATCCTGCAGCCACTGCCTCCCAAGCATTGGAATTATGGGCATATGCCACTGTAGCTAGTAAGGTATCATCCTTTGGAATCTAAGCCTTTATCTGGCTGGCAAAAATCAGTAATGATAAAATCTTGTGTGATGTTTTTTAAATAATTTTATTCTTATTTTATGTGCATTAGTATTTTGCTTGCAAGTATATCTGTGTGAGGGTGTCAGATCTTGGAGTTATAGACAGTTATGTGCTGCCATGTGGAATTGAACCCCAATCCTTAGGAAGAGCATCAGTGCTTTTAACCACTGACCAATCTCTCCAGCCCCCTTGTCTGATATTTTAAAATGAAGAGCTTCGGGCTATAGAGATGGCTCAGAGGTTAAGAGCACTGGCTGCTCTTCCAGGGGTCCTGGAACCGCATGGTGGTTCATAACCATCTATGATGAGATCTGGTGCCCTCTATGGTATGGAGGCAGAACACTATACATAATAAACAAATCTTAAAAAAAGAGAGAGAGAGAGAGAGAGAGAAGCTTCCTCCCCGCCGCAGTGTCCTCTTGCTAGCCATGGCTTGCAACATAACACTGGAGCTATGCAGATGAGGTCACATAGGCAGACACTTCCTTTTAATTTTTTTTCAGTTCTAATGCACCAGCACATGCTGACAAAGGCACTACCACAGCCCCGTTATACACGCATACACTAACTATTTCACTTCCTGAATAGCTGAGATTACAAACCTGTGCCAAAAGGTGTGGGTAGGCATCTCCTGGACAGATGCAGTGTGGTTAGCTTTCACTAAGGACGGATAACTGACAGGCTCTCGCTTCCTTCTCGCTCTCCATTTTTGGCAGGCACCCTCCTGAGCCCTCCCACCCACTGGTTACCTCTGTAGTGAGACTAATGTGGCAAGAAGGCCAGCAAAGCCCCCAGCTAGCAGCTCAGGCATCGGCAAGAACGCAGGACTGTCTACAAACACAGGACGGGGCTTGGGTGCAGAGCTTGTTCCAAGTAACCCTTAGGATGACTGTCCCCCAGGCAGGACCTGGATTTGAATCTGTGAGACACTCTGAGGCGGAGGGCCCAACTAAACATTGCCTAACTTCTGGCCACAAAAACTGCATGTGTGACAGCGAATCTGTGTTCTCCTTAGCTGTGAAGCTGTGGGTTACTTTTATGCAGTGATAGAAAAGTAGTGCAACTGAAAAATGAAGGCAGGGTCAGTAAGGGCAGGAAGAACTTGTGATGAGGCAGACAGAACTTGTGATGAGAACCAGGGAACACAGGGTCTTCCAAGAAAAATGAGACATGGGACCTAACCACTTCCTGTTCTTTAACCAAGCTGGCATCTGTATCATCATATCCTCTCCCTCTCTCCCTGCCTTTCTCCCTCTCTCCCTTCATCCTCTTCTCCCTCCTGTCTACACTCTCTAAACAAAGGCATGGTGTCCTAAGCTGGCCTGCAGATTGCTATGTAGCCAAGGATGACCCTGAACATGGTGCTCCTCCCTCCTGCATCTCCCAAATGCTAGGATTACAGGCATGTCCCAGAAGACACAGCTTTCAAGTGCTAGAGAGAAACCCAGAGCTTTGTGCCTACTGGACAAGCACTCTAACAGCCAGCCTGTTTTGATAGCTGTCTTAGCTGGGAATGACCTCCCAATGTCATAATTGAACAAAGGCCTAAACTTGCAATACCAGTGCTCAAGAGGTTCAGGAACAAAGATCAAGGCTGAGCTCAGCCTGGGCTACAGAATAAGAATTTTTTTTTTTTTTAAGAAGCTGTCTTAGTTAACGTTACTATTGCTGTCATGGAGCCCCATGACCAAAGCAACGTGGGGAGCAAAGGGCTTATGCTGCTTCCACTTCAACAACACAATTCATCATCAAAGGATCAGGACAGAATTTCAAGCAGAACAGGAAGCTGGAGGCAGGAGCTGATGCAGAGGCCATGGCAGAGTGCTGCTTACTGGCTTGCTCCTCATGGCTTGCCCAGACTGGTTTTTTTTTTATAGAACCCAGGACCACCAGCCCAGGGATGGCACCACCCAGAATTGACTGGGCCTTTCTTATCAATCACCAGCTAAGAAAATGCTGGACAGGCTTTCCTCTAGCTGGATCTTATAGAGGCATTTTCTGTCAATTGAGGTTCCCTCTTCTCTGATGACTACAGCTTGTTCAAGGTAACATAAAACTAGCCAGTTCAACTGACCCCTTGACAGTTTGACACACAGACACATCACTTTCCTTTCTCTTGATCTCCAAGAACTCACATTAAAAATGCAAATAACCTTTAAAATCCTACAGTTATTACAAATCCAAACATGGTAAATGTTTGGTCTCTTTAAGATAGCCAATCTCAGCCAGGCCGGGAGTAGGGGGTAGGGGGAGCTTTAAATCTAGCACTCAGAAAGCAGAGATAGGTGGATCTCCATGAGTTCAAGGCCAGCCTGGTTTCATACTGAGTTTCAGGACAGCCAGGACTATGAAGAAAGACCTGGTATCAAAAACCCAAAAACTAGAATACAACAAAAACCAGGTAGCCAATCTCTTTTAGAATCCAAAGACTTTTAAAATTCAAAGTCTCTCAGGTGTAGACTCCTATAAAATGAAAAAAATAAAGTACTTCTTTACTTCAAGAGGGAAGAACCAGGGCATGCTCACAATCAAATCGAGGCAATACCAAACTCCAAAAGTATAAATAACTCAACACCCAGTGGCTAGGATTCATTCAGGGTCTTCTGAGCTCCTTGACTTGGGTCACCTCTCCAGCTCTACCCTCTGGAGCACACACACTTCCAGGCTCAGGCTCAGGCTGCCACTGTTCTTGGTGGCTATCCCATAGTACTGGCATCTCCAAACTGCTGCGATCTTCTGCTGCAACTGGGCTGAACATTCACCAGCTGATACTACAGGGTCTTTTGGTGGTAGCTGGCCTCAGCTTTTCTGCTTGGCCCCTTCAATCCTGGGCCTTCTGTCCAATTAGGGTTTGTTTGGGTTTTGTTTTTTTCTATACCTGCTATAGCTCCCAAATTATGAAACGGAGACCTGTCACATTTATTAATAAGCTTCAGAGTGCTACAGCTGGGCAGATGTTGATCTATTCTAATCAGTCTATACTATTCCTGGCTATTTCCCAGGCATGTGCCCCACGCTCCGTGCCATCTCCTCTCACCCTGGCTTCTTCTCCTGCTCCATCTTTGTTCTCATGGCAACTCCTCCTGGCCACGTGACCTTCTTCTCCCTCCCTTTCTTCCTATCCCCCTGCCTCAATCCCCTCCTTCTCTAACCTGGCACCCCCAGGCCTTAACTCTCCTGCCTGCTATAGGCTGTTTAGCTTCTTTATTAACCAATCAGAGATAATTATGGAATAATTCTTTATGCAACATGATACAGGAAATTATTCAACAATCAAAACAATGCCCATGTCTGGTCTGCAACCTTATCTTGGGGCACAGAAGTCAGCATCTGAACACACAGTGTACAATACCAAGCCCCAACATCTCCTCTTTGTAGTCCAATAAAAGGGTCTTTCTCCCACAGCAATACCCTATATATAATAAGAGCAGTTTTAAAACAATTGTAAAATGAACATGTAAGAATCACATTCACAATGGCCAGTCCACTTGTATTTGGCAACTTAGAAGAAAGTACTATCTATCCTATCTTGGAGAGTTCACAGTTCTGTACCTAAATCACCTTCGTACTATCCCATAAGCCTTTATACCCTCTAACTTTTACAACTTGCAATTACCAACCTTAAACCACCTGATTCACTTACTTCCTGCAACCTTCACAAAACACCTTCTTAGCCTAAAGCCTTTCCTTAGATCCCTCACAACTTTAAGCTTCTTTGTGTGACTATGACTATCTAGTCTTCAACACCATCAGAGACTTGAGAAGGAATAATATTACCCAAGTCTGCAGGAAGTGCAGAGCAAGCAGCTTCCAAAACTGTAGAAATGATAGAGAGAGCTGGCTGCCTGGACAGTCATCAAAGATTCCTCTGCAATGTTGAGACACCATCTTCGGCCTTGTGGCCCACCATATGACAGACTTTTTGAGAAGCAGGAATTACGGAGGCTTGCCTACCTTGACTTGGCAAAGCTCAGTAGTAGACTTCCCTGCTTTCTTGTCCAAGTTTGGACAGCATACTGTCTATAGTTGAAGCAAGGGCTGTTTCTTGCCCAATGCCTAGATGGCCACTTTTGAAGCAAACTCCATGTCCATCATCTTCTTTGAAAGTAGGCTGGGGAAGATGTCAGGAAATGACATGTCTCACTGTCAAAAGATCCTCTTATTAACAAAACATCTTTAAGAGCCACATTGTGTGGCTCTCTGAGGTTTTTTAAGACCATCTATGTATCCATAGTATATCTGAATGTTGCTTGTTTAAATAAATCTTATTTCTGTGATTAACTAAGCAAGTAACTAAATATGACTCTAAGTTTGCTTGACTGACTAACTTGCATCTTTTAGTTATCCCAAACAGCCTATAATAGCATCTTTAAAAAGGATTGGGATTTAACATTGCATTTTTAAGCAAATTGCAAAACCACAAAACCTTATACAAGAGTTCAAATATATATCCAGCCTGTTCTACGAAAAATAACCTTAACTTTGTATCAGTATACAATAATCTATACCAATGTTCCAAAATCTTTCTGGAATCCTCCCAAAAATGGCATGGTCAGGTCTATCATGTCAACACACCACTTCCTGCTTCCAGCTTGTCTTAGTTAGGGTTTCTATTGCTGTGATGAAATACCATGACCAAAGCAACTTGGGGAGAGGAGGGTTTGTTCAGCTTACTATTCAACATCACAGTTCATCACCAAAGGAATCAGGACATGAACTCAAAGAGGGCAGGAACCTGGAGCAAGGAGCTGATGCAGAGACCATGGAGGAGTGCTGCTTACTGGCTTGCTCCACATGGCTTGCTATAGAACCCAGGACCACCACCTCAGGAATGGCATCACCCAGGATGGCCTGGCTTTTCCCCATAAATTACTAATTTTGAAAATGCCCTACAGCTTGCATACAACTGGATCTTATGGAAGCATTTTCTCCACTGAGACTCCCTTCTCTATCATGATTTTAGCTTGATTCAAATTGACATAAAACTAGCCAGTACATGGAGTATTGGCTTTTGGGGGCTGAGGATATAGCTAGCTCACTGGAAGACTATTTACCTAGTATCCAAAAGGCCTGGGCTTCATCTCAAGTACCATACAATGAGCGGAAAAAAAGGAAGAAGGTGTGATGTTAGGGGTTAATAATCCCAGAACCAGAGAAGCCCAGGAATACTGTGAATTGTGGGCCAGCCTGTGCTACAGTGAGCTCAAGGATAGCCTAGGCCACAAAGTGAAAGCCTGGTAAAGGGAAGGGAATGGAAGAAAAGACTGACATTCTGTTCCTAGAGCTGAAACTTTGTTCTTGCAACAAAGATTCCCATCAGTCTTGATTCTGTCCCTGGAATATAGACAACATTCCTAAAGTCTCCTGTCCAATGAAGCAGGAACAGGCATGGCTGTCTTCAAACACCAACTCCAATCCTTAGGAGTCATGGGTGACCTGAGCAAGTCATGTGACCCTTCAGTGCCACCCTTAGGAGTTAACATCGCCTGCTTCATGGAATTTTTTGCTTTGGTTTTTTTTTTTTTTTTCATGGCTGGGTTGTTTATGTGTTTGGGTTTTGGTGCTCCAGATCAAACTCAGGGCCTCAGGCATGCTAAGTATGCTGACAACACTGGAAGCCCTATGCCAGGGTTCCAGGGAGATGAACTCAGAATGATGTTGCACAAATCCAGGTAATTCCCCATCACAGTGGTGGCAAACCAGGGAGGCTGCAAGAGATTCTCCAAGGCAAGGTGACTGTAAATGCAAACCAAGAAAACCTTCACAGGGGAAGAATGAATGGACGGCATTGGGCAGAATAATACATAGTCCCAGCTGTAAAAGGTAGAATGAAAACCTCACCTTCTTCATGGTAGGTGACATATTTCTACTGATGAGGTCAGGACCACATTAACGCCTTGAACTGATGACTTACATCATGTATTCTGTGAAGCGTTTTCCTTATCCAGCACAGTATCCTCAGCCACATCTTATTCCATGCTGGGAAGCAGGCATTTGAAACCCTCCTTTTCACCTCTGTCTCAGGCACAGAAGTGAGTAAAACTAGGCAGTGCTCCTCCACATCCACAATTCAACATCCTTCCCTCCACCGAGAGTCAAAGAGATTCAAGAGCGAGGCACTCCCAGATGCTAGCCTCACTGTGGCATGGGGCACAATGCCAGGGATAGAACAGAGAGACTGTGGGGCAAAGCCTTTCCCTTGGGTGTGCTGTGACTTGGTACACAATGTACTTGGTGCATAGTGAACACATATGTAAAGGAAAACAACAACAAAACTCTGCCCTATACCCAAATAGGGCTGCCAGACACTGGGACTTCACAGGGATTCCTGCAATCTCGGCTCTAAAATCAGATAAGCCAGGCATGGTAATGCACACCTGTAATTCCAGCACTTGGGTGGCTGAGGCATAGACTCATGAGTACCAGTCCACCTTGTAAAGAGCCATGCCCCCTACTGTGTGTTCTGAAGAGTCTCCATGATCAAGACAACTTACAAAAGAAAGCATTGATCTGGGCTTGCTTACAGTTTCAGAGGGGGAGACAAGAACACAATGACACTGAGCAGGGTGGCAGGCAGGCATGAGGCTGGAGCGGTAGCTGAGAGCTTATATCCACAGCAGCAGGCAGAAAGAGCCTGCTGGAATGGAGTGGGCTTTGTAGGTTGTGGAAGTGGGGGAGGTTGGGATTTTTGTTTGTTTGTTTGTTTGTTTGTTTGTTTGTTTGTTTGAGACAGGGTTTCTCTGTGTAGCACTGGCTGCCCTGAAACTGGCTCTGTAGATCAGGCTAGCTTTGAACTCAGAGATCCACCAGCCTCTACCTCTGCCTCCTGAGTGTTAAGATTAAAGGCATAGACCACCACCACCACCACCACGACCCAGCTGGGCTTTTGAAACCTCAAAGCCCACTCCCAGTGATCTACCTTCTTCAACAAAGCCATACCCCCTAATCTTTCTTAAACAGTCCACTAACTGGAGGAAAATGAAGGATGATTCCTGATATCAGCTGAGGACCTCCACATACAGGCA
>NW_026590234.1:0-8799 GCF_907164565.1 Psammomys obesus
ATTAACAAGGTGGGAGAATTTTGTGTGTCTGAGAACCTGGTCTACATGATGAGGAATTCTGAACTACATACCTCATCTTTATGAGTTTGTGTTCTTTCAGTTTGTATACATAATGAACATGAGCTTAGGCTAATCTAAGTGTGGATTATCCTTAGGGTGAGCAGTGCACCCTGAACTAGTGTGAAATGAAAAGAAATGGTGAAGGTAACTCAATGGGCATCAGCTATTTCAACAATTTCTGCACTGATGTTTAATGATCCCCAGGACTTCAAGGTAATTCCTGCTGTGGTGGATGGAGTGTTCCTACCCAGGCATCCTCAAGAGTTATTGGCTTCTGTGGATTTTCACCCTGTCCCCAGCATCATTGGTGTCAACAATGATGAGTATGGTTGGGACCTTCCCATGGTGAGGCACAGTTCCAATCCTCTCGGAGCCTGAAGACCCATATGCTAAGCTGTGGGAACTCAATACATCCTTAATCTAAGTCTCCTGATCTAACACTTTACACTTTCTTGTGCCTGCCAGTACTTGGGCTCTGCTCAGACAATAATGGAAATAACCAGAGAGAACCTGAATGCTGTTCTGAAGAATACAACAGCACAAATGGTGAGAAACCTCTGATCCTGTCCAAGTAGAGGGGTCCTTCATAGCTCCTTTCAGACAGATTCCCTGGGAATAAAGCTCAGTGTATATGTATGATTCTCGGTGGGGTCCTCAGAGATGAAGCTTCTAACCTATACCCATTGTTATCCCAGATGTCATGCTCCCAATACCAAAGGCTGCTGCTTACCTAACGTACAATACGCCTCACTTCATTCTTGCTGGTTTCCCTGGTGTAGATGCTGCCTCCTGAGTGCAGTGACTTGCTAATGGATGAGTACATGGGAGACACTGAGGACCCCCAGACCCTCCAAATTCAGTATACAGAGATGATGGGGGACTTCCTGTTTGTGATCCCTGCACTCCAAGTAGCACATTTTCAGCGTGAGTACATCTGTCATGAGGCTTAGGGGAGCATCTCAGGGATGTGGGTCACAGTGAGCACTGTGGTATTCAGGTTTCCTTGTGTCTAATTCAACAGAGTAAAATCTAGATACAGAGGAGAAAATGGGTTTCGGACATTCAATTGAATTAGCAAAACCACTTTCTAGATGGCCTGGAGTGTCTAGCCAAAGGCTTTTCCATAGCTGTGTTCCAACCTGGAGCTCGATCTCCTATTTAACTTCTGTAATTCCAGGCAACCAAATATGCAACAGAAAACCTTCAGGTGGGGTTCAGCTACATCACTTTCTGTCTCCACCTGCAGGTCCCCATGCTCCTGTCTATTTCTATGAGTTCAAACATCAATCCAGCTTTCTCAAGAATACCAGGCCACACTATGTGAAGGCTGACCATGGGGATGAAGTTCCTTTTGTCTTTGGATCCTGGCGCTTTGGCATGGAACGTGAGTCTTCTTTACTTTTCTCAAGCTGAATGAGGTTCCAAATGACTCTTTGGGGACTTCTGAGCCCTCAGTCTTTTTGAGAAAATTTATGTTCTGAGAGAGGACAAATCCAATGTTGTGGCCCCAAATCAAAGTTGATGTAGAATCTTCAACCCTTCCAGTCTAGCCAGTAATAGAGAACCTGACAGCAAAATCATGCAGAAATTCAGTTAGAGGCTTGCATGGCTATTAGATACTCTATATAGCAAAGAAGGGAGGCAACAAAGCCAATAGTGTGGGGTCAGACATCACCTGAGGTGGTGAATGTGAAGAGTGAGTTGACACTTGCGTGAGGTGGCATATACATTGTCTTCCTCATAACTATAGTTAACTTCACTGAGGAGGACGAGCTGCTGAACAGGAGGATGATGAAGTACTGGGCCAACTTCGCACGATATGGGTGAGAACACACCTCTCTCTCTCAACCTAACACATGTGGGTCTCTATTAAGGCTCTCTTTTGAATGGACGCCTTCTTGCCTGCATGGATCTTCCATTGCATGAATGTTTTGTCTACACAATAGCACATTTATGCAGGTACCTTATAGTTAGCAGATCCTTGTCATCTCACGGTGACCTACCTGATGAGCTATAGTGCTGTGGTACTGTTGCTGAGATCTTTCCTCTTAGAGGCAGATATAGAACTTGTCAGGTAGTTCTTTCCCAACAAGGAGCAGAAACTAATGAAGTGACACTTGTATGCACATATCAAGATACCTGTACCATCAGACCCCTTAAACACTGGCTGGCTTGTTCCACTGCCTTGATCCACATCAGGGGATCAGGCTTTGTAACAGAGTGACCTCATCCTTCTTTCCTGTGTGTTATATTCAAGGAACCCCAACAGCCAGGGTCTACCCTACTGGCCTATGTTGGACCATGAGGAGCAGTACCTACAGCTGGACATCCAGCTTGCTGTGGGCCGAGCCCTGAAGGCCAGAAGGTTGCAGTTCTGGACCAAGACTCTGCCCCAAAAGATCCAGGAGCTAAAGGGGGCTCAGGACAAGCATGCACAGTAGTAGTGGTCTGTGTCAGGAAAGAGGTATGTGGGGTTCAGAGCAAATAGGGGCCATTCTAAAGTTACAAAGTCCATTTATTCATTTTTATTTGTTCCATTACTCATATAAGCATTTCTAACTTCACCATTTGTCCTTTCAGACTAGTATGTCAAACCCTCTGTGCATTACTCCTTATTTTCCTGGGCAAACTTTCGTTGGAGCCAATAACTGCTCTCATAACAGTGGGTGTGTGTACCCTAAAGTCACCCATCTTCTTTAACCCTTCCTGTGTTTAGACTCCTGTTCTTCCTTCTTTCCTTCCTTCCTTCTTTTCTTCCTTCCTTCTTTCTTTCTTTCCTTCCTACCTTCCTTCTTTCCTGCCCTCCATTATCTCCTCCCCATCATCACTCTCCTCTTCTCCTAGTCCAAGACAATATTCAAATGAAGCAGAAGCTTCAGAGACTGTTGCTTACAGGGATTGGCTGCATCAAAATCCTGTATAATCCCTTGGTAAGTTCATGTTTTTATTTGACATCAGAAAACCTTCTTTCCCCAAGACCTATTGCCTTCATCAGTTCAGAATCGTGTTCTCAAAGATCATAGATTCCAAATTGGACTCAGCATCTGTGGCCTCAGATGTTTGTAGGCTGAGACAAGAAGATTACAGGAAATACAAGAAGCCAGGAAATACAATACCCAGACCTCTGCAACAAAACAAAAACCATGGCCTCAGTAACTTACAAAGCACAGAAATCAATCTACTTATCTATAGATTGAGAAATCCAGGGTCAAGATGCCCCACATTTGCTGTGTGGTGGTAACCAGTTCTCTGGCTAGAGATCTTAATTATATCTTGTGCACTGTCCTGTTAGAATGTGTAAACAAGAGTAATACAGGGGCAACATTAAGTCCCTGATGACATGAACTGGGGGCAGGGAAGGCTTTCCTGTCAGTGAGACTGACCATGTAGGTGTTTTGACTCTACATGTGTAGCATTGATAAAAGATCTTGTTGCTAGAATGTCTTTGCTTATCAGTTCAGTATATACACACTAAACTGCCAACAGTAAGTCAGAAGAAGTTTTAGGCTTCTAACAATTATCTCATTATTAATATCTTGAGTGTGGATTGTTTATATGGTGCTCTGGACTTATCTTGGACTTGTGTACGTTAGGTTAGTGTTCCATTCATGCATTATATCTCAGACTCTGTGGATTGTTCAAATGCAATTAAGTTACTCTCTTTGAGGTGTCTGGCTTAGTAAGTCTGAGAAAACTCACAAGGCCTGCAACTGCCACTAGATCAGAGTTATAACATTCTTCCTACTTCCCACAGGGCTTTCCTCAGGTCCTTTTGCTGCCGTTCACTATATTTAACCCTGTTTCAAAGTAAACATAACATCACTTTATCTGGTTCTATTGAGTCTTGTCTCAAATCCAATATAACAGCACATTTTGTCTTATTGCATACAATGTCTTTGTTTCTTTTTTTTTTTTATTGTGGCGTGACATCCAAGTGTGCACATTACACACTTTATATACTTAATCTATGCACAACTGTTGCCCTGTTTATTAGTTGGTCTTTTTGGAGACCTGGTTTCTATATAGCTGTGGTTACCCTGAACTCATGATCTCACTGTGTGGTTGGATTTTAGCAATGGGCCACCGGTCTCAGGTTTGCATTTTAATGAGCTATATGGATATTCTCACACATTATTTCATGTATTCAATTTTTGTATTTACTACCTAGAGTAGAATGAGATACGTGTGCTAAACATTTAAAGAATTTGTAAGGCTAGGGATATAGCGGTGATAGAGCGCTTCCCCTGAATGTGCAAAGCCCCGAGAAAGCAAAAAATGAAACAAAGCCGGATCAGATGACCTAGGCTTGCAATCCCAGTAGCTCAGAGAGTTGAGGCCAGAGAACACAGGTTAACACCTGTCTGAGCTATAGAGCAAGCTCCTAGGAAAACTGGAAAATTTAGTTGTGGTGTGTCTCCACATAAAAAGTACAAAGAAAAATGGCTCGTAGGTGGCAATGGAATCTTAAATCCAGCACCCTGGAAGCAGAAGCAGGTGGATCTCTGAGTTCGTGGCCAGCATAGAATATACAGGGAAGTTTCAGGACAGCTAGGACTACACAGAGAAAGCCTGTCTTAAAAACAGGTATAAAAATTTCATAAAAATCTAACTTAACTTAGTGGGTTATTAAAAAGGGAGAGTAGTAGAAAAAAGAGGAGGAGAAAAGAAGAGTAGAAAGAGTAGGAGGGGAGAGGAGGAGTGGGAGAATGAGAAGGAGAAGAAGATGGAGGAAGAACACAAGAAAAAGAAGAAGAACAATAAGAACAAGCAGAAGAAGAAGTGGGATGGAAAACGTGGTTCTGGGTTTGCTGGGTCTTGGGAGCAATGGGGGAGGCATGCATGTGACAATTATGTTTGTTCATGAAATTACAAAAAAAAAAAAGCCCCAAGGTTCTGGCATACATGTCAGTGGCAGAGGACTTATCTGACATATGAAAGACCATAAATGCAATGTTCTGTGCCCTCCCTCTTTAGAAGCTTTGGGATAATTGACTACGTCAGAGCTGGTTGGGTCTCAAATTTCCATGTCCACCTCTAACCAACCTCCAAGTTTTCTCACATCTAGAAATGGCTTCTAACACATCTGATGAGCCGCGTTCCTGCTCCTTCCATCAGTTCAAACTGCCTTGAAAATGAGCATAAGCTGCCAGCGAGGTCAACCCCGAGATGGATGTCTGTGCCTCAGCTTCTTGAAAGACTGAAGCAGGAAAATTTCATGAGCGCAGGAGCAAAAGGGCTACCCATTCTATATACATACACTGGATCTCAATAATATATTGCTATGTTCATGTGTGATCATGTAAGCATCATAACGTGGCTTATAAAAAATAGACATGTGCATATAGTTTTGGAGACCATGGAGCTCAAGGTTAAAATACCACATATGTGCTATGTGGTAAGGGCTAACTCTCTATCAAAGATTGGACCTTGCATTTTCAACTGGGCAGATGGGGAAAATGATGGTGTTCAAGATATGGACATACTTTTTTGCACATATGAAATTACTGAAAAATAAATAAAACCTTAAGGTTATGGTTATACAGATCAGTAGTAGAAGTCTTATCTAGAGTGTAAAACCCTAGATCCCATTTTCTGTACTGGCTTCTTTTAGATCTCCTGGTCTCCTGTGACAACTTCTAAAAACCTAACTCTTCTTAGAATCCCATCATAGACAAGATTTCAACATAGGCATGAGATGCATGAACTTTCAGACCATTGCACCCAGAGGTTCCCATATTGGCACCCAAGTTGTGAACAATGGAAAAGTTTCAACTTATTGTGCTTAAAATCAAATGTCACATTTTTTGGTTCTGTTGCTCTCCTTGTGGACCTCCTGTCCTCTCCAAATCTTACCATTTCCCACTTCTTTCATAAGATTCCCTGCATTCTGCCCAAAGTTTGGACATAAGTCTCAGCATCTGCTTTGATAGTCTGCAGGGCAGAGCCTTTCAGAGGCCCTCTGTGGGAGGCTCCTAACTTGTTTCCTGTTTTCTTCTTCTGATATCCATCCTCTTTGCCTTTTGGGATGGGGATTGAGCATTTTAGCCAGAGTCCTCCCTCTAGATTAGTTTCTTTAGGTGTACAGTTTCCAGAGACTCATACTCCAACCAAGTACCATGCATAGAGATAACCTAGAACCCCTGCACAGATGTAGCCATTGGTAGTTCAGTGTCCAGGTGGGTTCCATAGTAATGGGAACAGGGACTGGTTCTGACATGAACTCATTGGCCTGCTCTTTGATCACCTCCCCCTGAGGGCAGAGCAGCCTTACCAGGCCACAGAGGAAGACAATGCAGCCACTCTTGATGAGACCTAGCAAACTAGGATCAGAAGGAAGAAAAAGAAACCCTCCCCTACCAGTGGACATGGGGAGGGGCATGCCTGGAGAAGGGGGAGGAATGGAGGGATTGGGAGGGGAGGAGGGAGGGAACTAGAGGGGAGAATACAAAGTAAATAAAGTGTAATTAAAAATAAGAATTAAAAAATCAAATGTCACCTATTACCCATATTTGAGAGAATTATTAATGTAGTTTATTTCTGTCTCAAAGTGGCAGGTGGTATAAGCTTTTGAGAAATAGGTCTTGGCATGTATTAGCTTTTTATGCCTGAGGCTGTGTGTGTGTGAGTGTGTGTGTGTGTGTGTGTGTGTGTGTGTGTCCAGAGGAGCAGGGCTGACACTTTTGTGTCTGCTGAGGCTTGTTTTTGCCCCCAATGACCCTGGTGACCCTGGAAGGCCCACCTTTGCATGAGCACAGCACATCTGTGGAGATATTGGACTGTGGGGTGTGTCATAAAAGTAGGATAAGGGTGTCAGAAGGTTCAGAAATGTCCAGTAGAGGAGATTCCTATTCCCTGTCCCCCTGAGACCATGTCTTTCTTGGACTGATCATCCTGGCTCTTTTCAATCTCCTGGTCCCCTGTGACTCCACCACACTCACAATTCTGACCAACTGAACTTCTAGGAGAAGTTTTGTGGGTTAACAAGCTTTTCCCTTTTTAATACACTGCATTGAAGGCCAACACAGGACGACACGACCTTTGGAGTTATGTGTCTAGCAAGGTGCATGTCATTCTCCATACTCCAAATACAGTCATGACATGGTCTGCAAAGGTCATTTTTATACAGAATGGAGGACCTGGCTCAGGCCATATTGCAGCTTGTTCTCAGCAACGCACACCTGAGGGAGTTTTGTTTTTTAATCTAAACAGTTATGAACATTTTAAGCATGAGTTTCTGTGATAAACTTTCACATTATTAGGCAAGAAACATGAGAGTAGATTTACTGAATCAAAAAGCACAAGGGTGTGTTTAACTCTTGAAGGTAGTGCCAACCCGTCTTTCAAATGACTACACCATTTTGAGCCACGTGTGATGATGCCATTGATTTTTTTTCTTTTCGAACACTGATTATATGGGTGTGTAGTAGTGGTGTAGTAGAGGAGCCATTTTCAACCTTTATAATCTATTTTCTTCTTTTTAAATTTATTTTCCCTTTTATTAAAAATAGATTCTTTTCTCACTTTCTATATCCTGATTATGACTTTCTCTCCCTCTACTGCTCCCAGTTCCTCCTTACCTTCCCTCCCATTTGGATCCACTCCTTCTCTGTCTTTTATTAACAAAGAACAGGGTTCTATGAGATAATTTTAAAATATAAAATAAAATATAATAAGATATATTTAAAAAACTATCACGTTGAAGTTCAATAGAACAAACCAGTGAAGGAAAAGAACCAAAGACAAGGCATAAAAATCAGACATCCACTCATTCACACTCTGGGGAATCCCATAAAAGCACTAAACTTACAGCTATAATATATACAGTAAGGTCCTGGTGCAGACTTGTGCAGGCTGCTTCAGTGTCTATGAATTCACATGAGCTTTGCTCAAGTCAGTTTAGAGTGCCTTGTTTTTTGGGTATCCTCTATCTACTCTGGCTTTTTTTTTTAAGTTTATTACAATTTATTCACTTTGTATCCCAGCTCTAGCCCCCTCCTTCATCCCCTCCCAGTCCCTCCCTCCCTCCCTCTTCTCCTATGCCTCTTCCCCAGTCCACTGATAGGGGAGGTCCTCCTCCCCTTCCATCAGATGCTAGCCTATCAAGCCTCATCACAACTGTCTGCATTGTCTTCCTCTCTGGCCTGGTAAAGCTGCCTTCCCTTCAGGGGAGTTGATCAAAGAGCCAGACACTGAGTTCATGTCAGAGACAACCCTGTTCCCCTTACAAGAAACCCACTTGGACACTGAGCTGCCATGGGCAACATCTGTGCAGGGGTTCTAGTTATCTCCATGAATGGTCCTTGGTTGGAGTATCAGTCTCAGAAAAGACCCCTGTACCCAGATTTCTTATTTTTTCCTTTCTTTTTTTTTTTTTTTTTAGTTTTCTTGTGCTCCTTGTGGTGCTCCTATCCCCTCCAGGTCCTTCTATCTCCTCCTTCTTTCATAAGATTCCCTGCATTCTGCCCTCAATTTGGTTATGAGTTTCACCATCTGCTTTAATCCCTGCTGGGTAGAGTTTTCAGAGGCCCTCTGTGGTATGCTCCTCTCCTGTTCCATGTTTTCTCCATCTTCCAAGTCCTATCCCATTTGCCTTTCTGAATGAGGATTGAGCATCTTACCTAGGGTCCTTCTTTCTCAGAGCACTGGCAGGATGCTGAGTATGAATGGCCTTGAACAGGAGGTAGAGGTGTGTACAGTAAGGGCAGTTGAGAGAAAGTGTAGATAGAACAGAAAAAAAAA
>NW_026590235.1:0-8707 GCF_907164565.1 Psammomys obesus
TTCCCAGCCCCCTTCGTCCTGTTAAACAAATTTTTGCCACATGCTGCTTGTCCTTGTGGTTGTAGACTCTACCCAGGTGACTCCAATTCTCTGAATGAAATTGGCTATCACATGCAACTTGCATCTGCCTCATTTTTAGGATGAACTTTCTAGGAGCCATGCCCCCAACTAGAAAGTTACACAATTGCTGTGTGTCCAGGACGCTAAATGTGTTTTGTACAGCAAACAGCATCAACCTGACCATTGGCAGAAAGAACAGTAGCTGGAGGAAGGAGAAGCCATCCTACCACACTGCTTCTGAGAACACTGTTCTCATACTGGGAATGGAAATGGATTCTTTATAAATGTGGCAGACATCAAGAGAGAAAAAAAAATGTACAAAGCAGTGTTTGCCATGGCTAATAGAATTACTTAAAGAGTGCAGGCCCCCAAACCATATAAACATCTTTCTTTTTATTATATACAAAGGGTGGAAAATATTCAAACTGATTAATACAAATAAGGACAAATGAAGAAAGCTTCTAATGATGTAAGAATCTTAGTGACATCAAGATTGAAGCTGGAAGGCTTTAAAACTCTCAAAGGGGAGAACAGCAAAAGGCCAAATCCACAAACACACAGTTTAATGATGGGCCTATGTTTTCCAAAGAAAGTGAAAAGTTTTCATTTTCCTTCCCAAATTTATGAGTTCTCAGTTACACAGGCTTACATTGTCAGAGCATCCCAGAGAGAGTACTAATGCTCTAGGGTGTCCATTGTACTGTGTCCATAAGTACAAGGGAAATAATATACAGCAGTGCATGCTAAATCCTATTGGCAGGTTTGCTCACACTTGTTACCACTAGTTTTATATTCACATTGTCTTCCCATAGGACATGAGATGCCACAGGATATACTTCTGAAGAACGTAAGAAATAATTTCAATCAACGGGAGAGGAACATCAAAGCATTTCCATCCCTGCCTGGAGTGTATGGGAATAATGACAACTTGGAGGATTATGGACGCTTCGTCTTAAAGATCAGAGACTCTGCAAAAACCCAAGAGCAGAGCAGTGAGTTGATGCTTCCTTGGACTTCCCACTTCTATTCTGCATAATATGTCAACGTCCAGTGTCATTTTCTTGCATGAGAAAAGGGGCACCATAGAAAACAAAAACATACAGCAATACAGCTCAGTTCAGGCTCACGAGCACACTAAATTGTGATGTCCAGACTCAGCTAGTTTTTAGGGAGAACTTTTTAAAAGTAATTTACATATTAATTACAATTTATTCATTTTGTATCCAAAATGTAGCCCCTTCCCTCGTTCACTCCCAATCCCACCTTTCCTTCCTCTTCTTCTCCCATGCTCCTGCCCCAGTCCATTGAGAGGGGCCATCCTCCTCCAATTCTCTGTGACCATAGCCTATCAGGTCTTATCAGGACTTGGCTGCATTGTACACGCCCCCCCCCCCATCAGGGGAGGTGATCAAAGAGCCAGCCACTGAGTTCATGTCAGAGACAGCTCCCATTCACCTTAATAGGATACCCTCTTGGACACTGAGCTGCCATAGGTTACATCTGAGCAGGGATTCTAGGTTATCTCTTTGCATGGTCCATGGTTGGAGTATCACTCTCAGAAAAGACCCCTGTGCCCAGATTTTTTGGTTCTGCTCTTTACCTTGTGTAGCTCCTGTCCCCTCCACGTCTTTCATCTCCCCCTTCTTTCATAAGATTTAGGGAGAACTTTTCATTTCCATTTTTCAGGCAAATAGTCGACATAGGGAGGAATGCCAAGGCAATGTGTACACAAAATTGTGTGTGCACACATCTTTTGTCCAATGAGAATATGATTGCTAAGAGCTGGATCCTCATATGTTCCCTATTCGGTGGGCTTTATGATCAGAGCAGAAAATGCCCTAATAACTGCAGGTAGACAAACCTGTAGTGAATGATATACAAAAATTAAATATATGGAATGGAAGATAATTTATTTCTGGTCTTGTGTGAAAATGGCCTTAGGCTCCAAGGCAAGGCTTTAAGCTCATTTCAGTTCCCACATCAAGGATGTTTTACATGTGTCTTTTAAACCTGGCTCTGGACTAGAAACGGACCTATTTTAATTTATTTTATTATTTTATTTTAATATTTTCCAAAATATATTATGCTTTTGTTCTATAGTCTCCTTTGCTGACCTTTCTCCAATCCTCTCATGCACTTCCCTTGATTGCTTCCAATTTCTTATCTTCTTTACAAAGATAGTTGAATATGTATATGTTTTAGCACTCATGCATACACACACACAAACATGCAAACACACTCACATCTATCCAATAATACTTGTGTGTTTAGGCCTGACTATCTATTTTGTGTTAGACAGCCACCCAGTATTTTCCACTCTGAAAAAAAAACTATATTATGTTTTATGACTATTTCTTTTTTTTACTCCTAATGCATTTGTTCTAAGTAATTCATCTAAGATTTCAATTTGGTCTCCCATTCTAAAATAAATCTTAGATGAACAAAAGAAAAATGTTTAAATGATTTATTTATTTATTTATCTATTTATTTATTTATTTATTTATTTTCTATAAATGAATGCTCCATCTGAAAGTATGCCTACATGCCAAAAGAAGGAAACAGATCACACTATAGATGTTTGCTAGCCACCTTGATGTTGCTGAGAATTGAACTCAGGACCTCTGGAAGAAGAGCTAGTGTTCTTTACTGATGAGCCATCTCTCCAGGCCCCACAAAGAAACTTTGATCTCAGATTTGAGCTGATACTATGGGAACAAGGGTCCAGAGTCTGGCAGACAAAAGTAATAGTGCATATTTCCTCATGAAGGACACATGCTGATGATTAACAAAATTTGTCTCAGTAAGAAAACTAAGAATGGAAAGAGATGCACTGAGACATTGAGGACAATAGAAAACTTTCTAATATGAAAACCAATGAAGGTAGCTGTGGAAAAAGACATGACCACTGAAGCAACTGACTGTACATATATCTCAGGAAGTTGGTCCAAATGCGTATCAAGTACCTCATGATGCAATGTGGGAGTTGTCTTGTGAGAATTCCAAAAGGCAAACTCACTTCATGTCTCTAACATTAAAGACAGTATAGAGTATAAGGAAAAAGAATATCCACACAATACAAGATTACTAAGCAATATCAGTATGTGGGGAATGTTCTATTACAAATAATGTGTTTGTTCATTATAACAGCACTTCATGCAATTGTAATTGTTTTGAATTTTTGAGGTGTGTAAATTACACTACTCCATGTAATAATCTCATTCTGTCTTTAGATGTGGAGGAAAAAAAAACTGAAGAAAAGATGGCCCCACATGAGTTCGCTGTTCCACAAGGGCTCTGTGCCCCAACCTGACAAATTGGTGGAAAAGCAAGGAAAATTGTTCAGAAATAGTCTCGTGGCTATTTGCAAGGATGGCAATCTGTCCTATGCAGTATTGGTGGGTCTCACAAGGTTCTTTTCTGGCTGTCTTAAGGATAAGATCTGCTTCTTAAATACCCCCTCCCTAGCCTTCAATTCTGTCCTCAAGTTGAGAAACTATTGTGATTCAAAGGGTTGGCTTCAGAATAGGGAGGAAAAAGAGGGCTATTCACCTGAAACAGGTATTGGGAAAGGTGGGTTTAATCTCTTTACAATGGTGGACAGCCTGATAAGAAAATGTTGCCTGGGGCTTCAGAGTTCTCATTAAGGTGGTATGAGAACAACAAGAGATGGAGGCCCCCAAGCTGTTCAAGGTCCTCTTCATCCATGCCAGCTTTTTCATTGCCCCAGTGAGCAGGGTTGGTCTGGTTCATAAGAAGGAAAGAGTGCTCTGTGCTGTCGATGGAATGACAGGTACTTCCCTTTCTTCCTCTCAGGACATGCTGTCAGTCATCAAGAACAAAGGCCCAAACACTGAGGGTGTTTTTATGTTATCAACAAATGTCACTTCAGGCCAAATTTTGAAGAAAAAACTAGACCATGGGCAGTATGTAAACCTAAACATGGAAGATGTTCATGTCGTTGCTGCAGTCCTAAAGGTAGGGTGATTCCTTGTGTCATCTATCCTCGGATTCCTCTAGGGCTGTGTCAGTAGTTTCTTCTCAGTGCATTTCCTGAGGGACAGTAGATAGCACTGGTAGAAATGTGGTAACCTCAAAGGTTCCCCTGATGTCCACAACAGAAGGAATAAGGAATCCAGCATAAAGCAGCCATCACAAACTGCAATGTAATGAAGAATATTCCATCCTCCTAATGGGACAAATGAGGACCCATGAGACACCTATTATTTCAAAATAATAATAGTGTGTGTGAGTGAGGGGTCATTTCATATACACATGTGTCACCTGGTATGCATGCCTAGTCACAAGCCTTTGGTACCAGTGTTCTTCAATTAGTATCACTAGTTTATTTCTGAGAGGCAGGTTTTTCTTCCTCAATATACAGCATGTGTCTCCTTCACATATATCTTCATTACAGATCCCTTTAAGATCTCAGGATCTCTCTCTCTCTTTCACACACACACACACACACACACACACACACACACACACACAACTGTACTCAGATACAAATCTTCATGACAGGGAAATAGGTGTTCGTAATCACTGACATATCCCTTCAGCTCCATAAAATGGTATTTGTATTTTATTATTAAAATTAAAATTCAATTACAACCTTTCATTTCTTCCATTTCTTTGTTCTAAGATTCTTTTCCAACACCCTCACATTTCCTGTCAAATACATGGCCCATTTTCTTTAATTGTTATTGTATAAATACATATAAATCCATAATATGTTCAAACATCCTGATGAGCCCCCTTTTGGTTGGTAATATATGTATTATTTCTGAGCTAACCATTTGGTATTAGATTACCAATTATGGATTTATCTTGGGGAAAGACTAATTTTCTCACACTCAGTAGTATTTATGTGCATATAGTTCTTTGTCTAGAGTTTGGCTTCATGACATTTCCTCATCCAACTAACTTGGATGATGTTTTTCGTCAGGTATTGTTAAAGCAACCATATTGTTGAACTGTCATGACTGAAGCCTGCCCCTCATTTCTAAGAGACCCAGATTTAAGAGATTATCTGATTCTCTGCTTTAGAGTCTTTCTGAGTCTTTTAACTGAAGTTCCTTGAGCCCACTGTTCAAGAGTTACCTCACATATGTGTCCATTGGGCTGTGAACCACGGGAACAATAGTTCTCTGTATTTTGAACAGCTATAGTTTTCTGTAATAATCTCATTCCATTGCAAAGAGAACCTTTGATGAAGGGGTAAGAGCTACATTATCTGTGACTATTAGCTTAAATATTTAGAATGCCTTTAATACAAGTCCTTCTCCTCTAATAGGCATGACCTTATTTGCAAGGTTTCCAGTACCGGGCATGCTTTTCTGAAGGTGAGAAACCACACAATTACTTAACATACTTGCCATTGTTGTGGTTCATAGGTGCAGTTGTGTAGGATTACTTTTTTCTGGCCCCAAGGCCCTATTGTAGCTTGCATAGCACCTTTGAAGACTGTTAAACCTAGTCCTCAGGGAGGAGCTTTACATGTTAGCCACAGCTTAGATCTTTCATCCCCTACGTCTGAAGTGCATGGTGTGTTCAGCAATGGAGACTTATTGTCAACCTCTGTGCCCTACCCAAGGGTAGGAATGTATACTTAGAAGAATCTCTGAGACTCTGAACCACGTCGAATGCGATTTTTCAAGCCTGGTTCTGGCATTTTTATTAGTCTTTGTCCATTGTGTGGAGCATTGTTATCCCTAATTTTAATGTTTATGTATACTTACTAGAAATAAACTTATGTGAGTTATATGCAAGTTTGTTAAATACAGCAATAATGTGATTTTTTTATAGATTTTTCAAACAACCTGAGTGACTTTTGCTGTTCCCTTTCTTTCCTTCTGTATTTGTTTCTCCTTCCTCCTCAATTAAATCTCTGCCTACCCAAGTTTATAATAGATTTTTAAACAATGAGCAAGAATTATTCTTTCAATTATTCTATAATCAAAACAAACCGGAGGGCTTATGAAGAACTCTATTCACTTACTGGCCATAACTCTTCCCATCTTCAAACACTTTTACTTTGGTGTTTGTCTGAAAAGATGACTTGATCGGTGTGCCCTTCACTGTTATGCTATTAATTCAGTTTAGTTATTTATCATGACACACGAGAAACTTTTTCTGCATGTAGTCATTTTGGATAGGTCTGCTTTATAATCTCATTGACAAAGACTAATTTGAATTTTGATTTCTGAAAATTAAATTGATTTATGCAAAAAAAAGAGTTATGGTATAATAAAAATAAATTGTTACATACCTTGAAGAGTAAACATTACCACAGAGGAATAATTCATACTTATGTATGTTAAGAGGTTTTAATTATGTTAATATTTAATTATTTTTTATATTTTGTGTCCATTTACGTTTGCCTGCATATGGGAATGGGTCAGATCCCTGGAACAGGAGTCTCATACAGTTAGGAGTTGCCATGTGGGTTTTGCTAATTGAACATGGGTCCTCTAGAAGAGCAGCCAGTGCTCTTAACTGCTGAGCCATCTCTCTAAATCCATATATCTCTGAAAGTAACCGTTTCTGTTACTCAGTATTTCCATGACCCCCATTATGATATGGTTACATGATAAATGGCAATATTTCAGAAATACCTTACAGCAGATCAAGTCATCTTTCTTATAGGTATATAAAGGACTCAGGTATTGCCTATATGAGGTACACACTAAGTGATTTGATTATATAGCAACAGCATATATTAACAAACACTACACTTTCTAAATTTTTCCTCATAATTCCTTGTCACATTCTCAAAAAGTTACCTTACCCTATTAATAAAGATGGTGTCAGCACCACATAGAACTAGCCATGTTAAACAATGCAGATTGCCAAAGAAGGTTTGAAGCATCTATTATATATTTATGATATAAGGAGATGGTAACTGAGAGTTTCTTCACTGGTCTATCCAAAGTACTTCAAACCATGCCTGGTATATAGGCCAGCTCTAAAAATGTTGGGCTACTCTAGAAATTTCTGAACTGAAATCGTAAGAATAGCTTGGTGCTTTTCCTGAAAGTTAAATCCGTGAGACCTATACAAAAGGCTTGTGTCTGGAAACTATCAAGATGATTTGAAATCTTCTCCCTGTTTTTGAATGACTCAGCAGGAAGGTTCCACTGAGTTTTCTGTAACAAAGAATTATCCAGATTGTTGCTGTATCTCTAGGGTGGAGCTCTAACTTAAGATTGTTGTTTTCGTGTCCTGAGCTCTGAGTTCACACACTCATTCCACTATGGATCACAAAGTGTCACATTCCCAGGTTTCTGATTTTCATTTACAGTCATTACAAAAAAAAAAAAAAATACACATTCCATTTCCTCCACCACTTACAGGATGTCACTAGAACCATTTCCTCTCAAAGTATAAATTACACAAGAAAGTCCAGGCTTACTCAGCCTTGGCTTACGAGTACACGGGCACATGCAGTTCCATCTCTTGATGCAGAACCATTAAGGTTAAAAGCAAAAACCTTTGACCTGCAGAGTTTACCATAATGTGTCTCTTAATGTCATTTAAAAATAGGAGTTGAGCTGGGATATTGGTCCCTTCAGTGTGTGCTAGTTGGCTCAGCTGTCCAATAGAGGCCCTTTGAGACAAGGGAATATCTCTCTGCAGTAGCAGCACTACTGAAAAATCTGCTTTTACATATCTAGTTTTGATGGGCCAAACTTAGCGGACCTCCATGTCAATGAAGGTTCTACCTTGGGCACAGGTTGAGAGCTATGACAAAAGTTTTGACTTAATTTATACTTTAAATAGTTTATGTAATTTCTTTGATTAATAGTTTTTCACAAAATATTTCCTTTCTATGTATATAAGGAGTTCTAACAAAACCTTGAGAATAGTCTGATGACAGCTGGACTCTATGAGGAGTGGCTGAGTGTGCTAGACCGCCTCACAGAACAGGAGCAATTGGCTGCGGCAAAAAGGTGATGCCTTGCTAATTTCTTAAACAACATCAACAAAAACAGACGTAATGTTTGCTTAGACACATTAGAGTACATATCAGAGAATTGCTTAGTAAAATTAATTACTGACGATAAAATTGACAATTGTTCACACACCAGAAAGAAATGTTAAGAAGACTCATATGGTGAGTCACAGTGTCCCATGCTCATAATCTCAAGATTCATACAGCAGTTAAATGTGTCTTTTTTTATTGTTTGTGTGTTTCCAAAATCTTTATTTGCAGAAGGAATAACACTTGAGAGCATGGTTGTAAGCAGGGAGACAGATATATAATCTTAAGGTAGTGTTTTCAAAATCCATGCTTAAACTATACTTGGGGCCACACTGCACTGTCAAACATTCCAAGAGAGGAAGAAAGAGTGAATAGCAACTTCTTTGGAAAGGCTGTCTGGGTTCAAAGATATTCTTAGATAAACATGTGGCCCAGGCAGGAAGCTTTTTCCCTGCTGTTAATGGAGGACTGATGTTTTAGTTTGCTTTATTTGTATAGTACAATTTATTCACTTTGTATCCCAGTTGTAGGCCCCTCCCTACTCCCCTTCATATCCTGTGCTCACCTTCTCTTCCTCTCCCATGCCCCTTCCTCAGTCCACTGATTGGGGAGGTCCTCTTACCCTTCTGCCTGACCTTAGCCTATCAGGTCTCATCAGGACTGTGC
>NW_026590236.1:0-44202 GCF_907164565.1 Psammomys obesus
CCTGTGAGGATTTCTCCAGACAGTGACTCCAAGTCTCGGTGTCCTGGGGCACACAGTTCTGTTTGTGAGGAATAGTTGGTGCAAAGCAGGTCTCTGGAGTGGCAGCATTCGAGCTTGCCTGCTAGTCTGCGGGAGCTGGGTGCCCAACTACTCTCTGTGCTTCCAGCTTGGGGCCAGATCAGTGATGGCGGCTCTTACTCACTGGTTTTGCGAGAGACTTTCCCCAGGTAAAGTCTGGGTGACCCACGTCAGTACTATTTCCTTTCTTCCCTGTGGGGGCCTCTCCTGACAGGAACTCCCAGTCTCTGTTGCACTAAGGTGCACAGCTCTGTCTGTGCTAGAGAGCTGTGTGGGCAGCCCCTCTCTGTGCTGGCGGCTTGAGACCAGTTCAGTGATGGCGGCTCATACCCGCTGGTCTGCGAGAGACTTTCCCCACGTAAAGCCTGGGTGTCCCAAGTCAGCACTGTTTCCTTCCTTCCTTCCCTGTGGGTCCCTCTCCCGACAGGGCCTCTTAGATTCTGTGGCACTGGGGCGTGCAGCTCCTTCTGTGCTAGAGAGCTGTGTGGGCAGCCACTCTCCATGCTGGCACCTGGAGCTCAGTTCAGTGATGGCGGCTCATACAAACCGGTCTGTGAGATTTTTTGCAAGGGAAAACTGGGTGACCCGTGGCCAGTCCTGCTACTTTTCTTCCCAGTAGGTTTTTCTCGCAACTGAGACTCTCAGTCTCTGGTGTTTTTGTGCCCACCGATCAGCCTGGGAAGGTGATCAGGACACACAGCCGTGTGGCTCTGGTCTGGCGACTTAGAGCCTGCATGACCCAAGATCTCTTCCGGGTTTTGGCTGGGTGGCCTAAGTGTGGACCTTACTGATTCCCACGCTGTGGGGATTTCCTCTCACCTGGGAAACACAATCGCTGTTGTTTTAGGGCCCAGAGTTCAGTCTCTTGGTCGCTGTATGGAAAATGTTGTCCTGCTCCTCAGATGCAGTGTTCTCCTGGCACCATTATCTTGGCCTCTCCTAAATATATATTTTTTAATTTTTATTATTAGTTACATTTTATGAACTCTGTGTCCCAGCTATATTCTGCTCCCTCATTCCCTCCCAATCCCACTTTCCCTCCCTCATCTCCTCCCTGCCCCTTTCCAAGTCCACTGCTTGGGGAGGACATCCTCCCCTTTCATCTGACCTTGTTTTATCACTTATCTTCAGGTCTGGCTGCAAAGTCTTCCTCTGTGCCCTAGCAGGACTGCTCCTCTCTTGGGGGATGGGGAGGTCAAAGAGCCTGCCATTGAGTTCCTGTCAGAAATAGTCCCTGTTTCCTTTATTATGGGAAACCAATTGGTTACTGAGCTAGCATGGGCTACATTCGAGCAGAGGTTCTAGGTTATATTCATACATGGTCCTTGGTGGAGTGTCAGTCACAGAAAAGACCCCTATGCCCAGATATATTTGGTCCTTGTGGAGCTCTTATCCTTTCCACGTCATACTAACTCCCCCTTCTTTCATATGATTCCCTGCACTTTGCCAAAGGTTTGGTTATGAGTCTTAGTATGTGTTTTAATACACTGCTAGGTAGAATCTTTCAGAGGCTCTCTAGGGTAGGCTCCTGTCCTGTTACTTGTTTTCTCCTACTTTCAATGTCCATCCCATTTCTCTTTCTAAGTGAGGAATGATCATTTTAACCCATGTACTCTTTCTTATTTATCTTCTTTAGGTGTATAGATTTCATTGTGTTTATCATATCTTATAAGTTTATATAAGTGAGTATATACCATGTGTGTCTTTCTCCTTCTGGGATACTTCACTCAGAATGATCTTTTCTAGATCCCACCATTTGCCTGCAAATTTCATGATTTCCCTTTTTTGATTGTTGAGTAGTATTCCATTGTGTAAAAATACCACAATTTCTGTACCCATTCCTCCGTTGATGGACATCTGGGTTGTTTCTAGGTTCTGGCTATTACAAATAAAGCTGCTACAAACATAACTGAGAAAATGTCCTTGTTGTGTACTTGAGCATCTTTTGCATAAATGCCTAAGAGTGGTATAGCTGTGTCTTGAGGAAGCACTATTCCTAATTGTCTGAGAAACCACCAGATTGACTTCCAAAGCAGTTATACCAGTTTACATTCCCACCATCAATGGAGTAGGGTTCCCCTTTTTCTATAACCTCCAGCATGTGTTGTCATTTGAGTTTTCTATTTTAGTCATTTTGATGGGTGTAAGGTGAAATCTCGGGGTTGTTTTGATTTGCATCTCCCTGATGGCTAAGGATGTTGAGCATCTCTTTAAGTGTTTTTCTACCATTCTATATTCCTCTATTGAGAATTCACTGTTTAGCTCTACACCCCATTTTTTAATTGGATAATTGATTTATTGCTTTTTAACTTCTTTAGTTCTTTATATATTCTGGATATCAATCCTCTGTCAGATATAGGGGTGGTGAAGATCCTTCCCCAGTTTGTAGGCTGTCGTTTTGTTCTGATGACAGTGTCTTTTGCTTTACAGAAGCTTTTCAGTTTCATGAGGTTCCATTTATTGACTGTTGATCTTAGATAGCCTGTGTTGTTGGTTTTCTGTTCAGGAAGTTTTCTCCTGTGCCAATGAGTTCTAGGCTCTTCCCCACTTTTTCTTCTAACTGATTTAGAGTATCTGGTTTTATGTTGAGGTCTTTGATTCACCTGGACTTTAGTTTTGTGCAGGGTAATAAATATGGATCTATTTTCATTTTTCTGCATGTGGACATCCAGTTGGACCAGCACCATTGGTTGAAGATGCTGTCTTTTTTCCATTGAATGGTTTTGGCTTCTTTGTCAAAAATCAAGTGTTCATAGGTGTGTGGGTTTATTTCTGGGTCTTCTATTCAGTTCTATTGATCCTCCTTTCTGTTTCTACGCCAATACCATGCAGTTTTTATTACTATTGCTCTGTAGAACAGCTTGAGATTGGGAATGGAGATACCTCCAGATGATCTGTTGTACAGGATGGTTTTGGAGATTCTGGGTTTTTTATTTCTTCATATGAAGCTGAGAATTTTTTTTTCAAGGTCTGTAAAGAATTGAGTTGATATTTGTTTTTTCAGCATCTAAGGAGATTATCATGTGGATTTTCTCCTTCAGTTTGTTTATGTGGTTTATTACATAGATGGATTTCCTTATGTTGAACCACCCTTGCATGCCTGGGATGAAGCCTACTTGGTCATGGTGAATGATATCTTTGATGTGTTCTTGGATTCAGTTTGCAAGTATTTTATTGAGTATTTTTGCATCAATGTTCATAAGAGAGATAGGTCTGAAGTTCTCTTTCTTTGTTGGGTCTTTGTGTGGTTTAGGTATCAACCTAATTAGGTATCTTTGTGTGGAATTAGGTATCTTTGTGTGGCTTAATTGAATGAGTTTGGTAATGTTCCTTCTGTTTTTTTTTTTTTTTTTTTTTTTGTGGAACAGTTTGGAGAGAATTGGTGTTAGTTTTTTTTTTTTGGTTTTGTTTATTTTTTTTTTTTTTTTTTTTTTTTGTGGGTGTTTTTTTTTTTTTTTTTTTTTTTTTTTTTTTTGGAGGGGAGACTGTTGATGACTGTTTCTATTTCCTTGGGGGATATAGGACAAGTCAATCTTTCTATCTAATCTTGACTTAATTTTGGTAGATGGAATGTATCAAGAAAATTGTCAATTTCTTTTAGATTTTCAAATTTTGTGGCATATAGGTTTTTGTAGTACAACCTGATGATTGTTTGGATTTCCTCAGTGTCTGTAGTTATGTCCCCCTTTTCATTTCTGATTTTGCTGATTTGGATAGTTTCTCTCTGCCTTTTAGTTAATTTGACTAAAGGTTTGTCTATTTTGTTGATTTTCTCAAAGAACCAACTCTTGGTTTCATTGATTCTTTGAATTGTTTTATTTGTTCCTAATTGATTGATTTCACCCTTGAGTTTGATTATTTTCAGCCGTCTGCTCCTCTTGGGTGTATTTGCTTTTTTTTTCCCTAGGGCTTTCAGTTGGGCCATTAAGTTGCTTGTATGAGATGTCACAAATTTCTTCTTGAAGGCATTTAGTGCTATGAATTTTCCTCTTAGCCCTGCTTTCATTGTGTCCCATAAATTAGGGTATGTTGTAATTTCATTTTCATTGAATTCTAGGAAGTCTTTAATTTCTTTCTTTATTTCTTCCTTAACTCAGCTGTCATTGAGCAGCAAGTTGTTCAGTTTCCATGTGCTTGTAGGCTTTTTTCTAATTCCTTTGTTGTTGAGGTCCAGCTTTAATCCATGGTGGTCAGACAGAATACAGGAGATTATTTCAGTCTTCTTGTATCTGTTGAGGTTGCTTTATGACCAACTATATGGTCTCTTTTGGAGAAGGTTCCATGAGGTGCTGAAAAGAAGGTATACTCTTTTGAGTTTGGGTGAAAAGTTCTTTAGACATCTATTAGGTCCATTTGATTTATGACCTCTGTAAGTGCCTTTATTTCCTTATTAAGCTACTGTCTAGATGATCTGACCCTTGGTGAAAGTGGGGTGTGGAAGTCTCCTACTATTAAGGTGTTGGGATCGATGTGTGATTCAAGTTTTAATAATGTTTTATTTATGAATGTAGGTGCTCTTGTATTGGGGGCATAGATGTTCAGAATTGTGATGTCCTCTTGGTGGATTTTTCCTTTCATGAGAATGTAGTGTCCCTTCTCATCATTTTTGATTAATTTTGGTTGAAATTCTATTTTATTAGATATTAGAATAGTTGCCCCAGCTTGTTTTCTGGGTCCATTTGCTTGAAAGACATTTTTCCAGCCCTTTACTCTGAGGTAGTGTTTATCTTTGTTGCAGAGGTTCATTTCTTGGATGCAGCAGAATATTTTATCTTGTTTCTGCACCCATTCTGTTAGTCTGTGTCTTTTTATTGGAGAGTTGAGTCCATTGATGTTGATAGATAATAATGACCAATTAATGTTAGTTCCTTTTATATTGGAGTCAGTGGTCTTATTGTGTTTCTTTCATTGCTTGTTTTCTTTTAATTTCTGTTGCAATATTATCTGTATGCTATGTTTTCTTGAGTGAAGTTGTTTTCATTGGATTGAAGTTTTTCTTCTAGTATCTTCTGTAGGGCTGGTTTGCTGTGTAGATATTGCATAAATTTAGTTTTGTCATGGAATGTTTTGTTTTCTCCATCTATGTTGATTGAAAGCTTTGCAGGGTATAGTAGTCTGGGTTGGCATCTATGGTCTCTTAGAATCTGCATGATACCTGCCCAGGCCCTTCTGGCTTTCATAGTGTCTGATGAGAAGTCCTGAGAAGGCCGGTGTGATTCTGATAGGTCTACCTTCATATGTTACTTGGCCTTTTTCCTTTGCTGCTTTTAATATCTTTTCTTTGTTCTGTAGATTTAGTGTTTTGACTATGATGTGACGTGATATGTTTTTCTGGTCTAGTCTATTTTGTGTTCTGTAGGCCTCTCTTATGGACATCTCTTTCTTTAAGCTGGGAAAATTTTCTTCAATGATTTTCTTGAAAATATTTTCTGGACCTTAGAGCCTTTAATCTTCTTTTTCCTTTATTCCTATTATTCTTAGATTTCATCTTTTCATGGAGTCCTTGATTTCTTGGATATTTTGTGCTTGAGACTTTTCTGTTTTAACTTTTTCTTTGAGAGAAGTATCAATTTCTTCAATTATATCTTCAGCTCCAGAGAGTCTCTCTTCCATCTCTGGTGTTCTGTTGGTGATGCTTACCTTTTTGGTTCCTGATCTTTTCTCCAAGTTCTCTAGCTCCAGGGTTTTCTCAGTTTGTGTTTTCTTTATTGATTCTAATTCTTTTTTCATGCCTTGCACCATTTCCCTCATCTTTTTGAATGTGGATTCCTGTCTCTCTACGATGGTCTTTATTTTTTTGATCATTTCCTCTCTATGTGCCACTAATTGTATCTCTACTTGTGCCTCTATTTGTTTGGCTATGTTTGCCTGTGTTTCTTTAAGAATTTTGTCTATTTCCTCTTTCTTTACCTCCAATTGACTGGCCAAATCTTTGATAGATTTGTTCATATCCTCTTTAACTGTGTGAATTTGCATGGCTATTGCTCTGAGAGAATTGTTTGTTTCCTCTTTATGAGCCTCAAATAATTGGGTAAGTATAGCTTTAAAGTCATTTTCCTGTGCTTGTGATGAATTGGAGTATCCATCAATTTTGGGGGTTGCTGGTGAAATCATGATGCCCTGATTTATGTTGGATGTGTTCTTTCACCTACCCCTGGCCATTGGCTTATCTGAAACCTTTCTTGTTTGTTTCTCGATTCTGTAGTTCAGACTGGTACTGTCTCTCTCTCTTGTGTCTGGAGAGTTCTTCAGGAAGCTGAGAGAGGTCTGTGGCCTCACCGAGTGTGTTGGTACACTAGCTGTACCTGTGGGAGGAAAGTACGTGGGTGCAAAAGGGCAAATGCAGGTGAGTGTGTGTGTGTGTGTGTGTGTGTGTGTGTGTGTGTGTGTGGAAGTGTGTGTGGAAGTGTGTGTGGAAGTGTGTTTTGAGGGACAGAGTGACAGGGAATGTTGAACCCTTGAGTGTGTGGGAGGGGCTCTGCCTTTTGGGCTTCTAGGGGGTTATTTGTATGTGGCAGGCACTGGTGCTGTTTGCGGCACAATTTCCAGTGTTAACTGCCTTAACTCTTCAGTTGGACCCACAGAGCAGGGGCTTCAATGTCCTAAGTCATCCTCTATTTCCCACAGTGGGTATGTGGTTAAGAGGTGTCCGATGCCTGGCTTTTATTTTAGAAGGACCTGGGATCGGGAGCTCTGCAGACACTCAAGGGTGCACTCGTTCTCAAGCAGATCACATCGGCAGGGATCGGGATATCTGGGTTCTCTGCTCTCTGATTTGGCCCTGCTTGGTCTTATGCAGGAGAACTGATGCATTCTGTCAGCTCAGTGCTGCAGCCGCCAGGTTAGGAAGTCCAGCTGAAGCTCAAGACTGGGCTGCCGGTCCAGATGCCTTCTGGGAAGTCCTGGGGGCCCTCCACTGTGCTCTCCAAACCTGGAAGGCTCAACACCTGGTGTGCTTAGCTTGTATGGTGGGTCTGCTTGTCTTTGGTGGGTACATAGCATATTATCTGTCACTGAGGGTTTGGGCAGGCCATATAGTCAGTGTCTGAGAGACCCTGTGGGGCCAATATGGTGGCTAGCAGACCAGGGACCCTGGGATGATAGTGCTGCTGGTCTAGACCCTCAGAGCAGGGGCCTCAATGTCTCAAGTGACCCTCTTTTTCCCACAGTGGGTATATGGGTGGGAGGGGTCCAATGTCTGGCTTCTATTTTAGAAGGACCCTGGATCTGGGGCTCTGCAGACACTCAAGGGTGCACTCACTCTCAAGCAGGTCACATTGGCAGGGATCGGGGTATCTGGGCTTTCTACTCTCTGGTTTGGCCCTGCTTGGTCTTATGCAGGAGGACTGACAAGATCCACCAACTCAGTGAGGCCGTATGGTGGCTAGCAGACCTAGGACCCTGGGAGTATGGTGCCTCTGGTCTGTGACTCCAAGACCGGTACAGCTGGCAGTTGCCACTAAGGGGCGAGGAGCTCCGCCTCAGCCGCTGCAGATCCCAGGCAGTTAGATCTGAGCTGAGAATCTCAGTGAGTCAGCTGTGCCAAGGAGGAAGGTTGTCCAAGTAAAGAGGAGTGCTGAGAAATCAAAGAATCGTTTCTCTCCTTCCCCGAACAAGTCCCCAGGTGACCCGAGACCAAAGTTCTCACCTCATGCGATGTTCCCTGTTGTTTAGAAAGCCTCACCATCGTTTTCCTGTCTTCAGACGTTTTTCCACTCACCAACTCAGGAGTTCAGTTCTTCCACAACTCAGAAACTGTGCGTGCTAGTCGCCATCTTGGCTCTGCCCTCCCCATCTTTTTGGTTTTAACTTATGATAGTGTGTCCACGTCTGCTTTCCCTTGGATAACTCAGTTCTGAAGATGCAATATTGCTTTGGCTTTTGTTTGTTGTGCTTTTATGCTGGCCTCTACCAGTCTGGCTTCCTCAGTTGTTGGCTGTTAGTTTCTGGTACCTGCTGGAATCCTGGGGTGGGCAAAATCCCCTTGGCAGGGAGATGGTTGTTCCTGAAGGAGGCCTCCTCAGTTTGTTTGTTTGTTTTGTTTTTTGTTTTTTGTTTTTTTGGGTTTTTTTGGTATGGTTACCAGATGGCCAGGGCTTCTCAGGAATTGCCACAGCTAACCCCAGGCATATGGACCTGTGTCTTAACTGTGGTCATTGTTCTAAGCTGTTATTACTGACTCAGAATAAAGAATCCCTCACTGCCTGTTGCTATATAGGTGCCACTCTCTCTGTTTGGGAAGATTTCCTGCAGAAACTTAGGAAGATGATTTTATAACTCCTGATAATTCCTGGATTGATTTCAGTAACTTTTTTGTTAATTAGTAAAAAGACTGCTAGGAACCATGTATACCTCCAGGGTCAGGCACGTAAACTGCATTAAATTAGGCCTGAAACAGATTTACAACCTAGGGCAAACAGTCTTCTAAGTCAGCGGGTCTCTGTATGCATTAGGGCATCTGAAGCTAAATATCTTAAACCCTCAATGAACTTATGGTACCAAAGATAATTAAGAGAATTTCTTAATTGAAAGGAATATAAACAATGTTCTTGCCGTATATCTTTAAACTATGAACATTGTTAAAATGTGACTTGCTTTGTTATTGGAACCTATTGGAATACAATATGTTTAGATTGTACCTCTCATGAACCTATTAGAATACTATATGTTTAGATTTCCATGCAACCTACTATTCTTCTATTTCTGTGAGGTAATTATTTTTCTGACATAAAGACTCCATATTAAATGAGTAAAAATAGAACTGAATGCATAAAATAAAAGTTGAAGTCCACTGGAATCCATTCCATCCATGAGTTGTTAACATGTAAAATATGTATATAAATATATGCTTGCATCTAAATGGGTCTGTTTTTGTGTATATGTTACATGAATTGCTGTCTGTATGAACAGCACTTCTTTTTGTTTCATCCATTGAATAGGTGTATGAATATGTACAGGTTTATATGTCTGATTGTCTTTGTGCATGTATGGGCTGAACCTATGGAAATGGCCATAGCAGGTGGGAGCAAAAGGGGTTTCCCGTAGGTCAGCCTGGATTTGCTACAATTGCTATAGAGGACATGTTAGCTGAAAGCAATACTACCATCATATGCAAGCCTGTTGAATTTGTTGGTTGAAATTTTTTGTTTCATCCATTTTTTTTATGTGAATGTGAGTACATGAGACATCTTTCTTTTCTCTCCCTTTCTCTATGGTTTGCAAGTCTACTAGTAGTCTGAGCCTGGCTTCCCAGCCCCAAGCAATTAGCTCTGATTTTGCTAGCCCCCTAGAGAAAACTCAGGTACCAAATCACTGCACTGAGCTAGTCTTAAAGACTGGAATAAACCAGAGCTGATATTTAAAAATAAACTGCCTGGAATTTCTTTTCAGACTTCTGTAATCAAGTTCCTGGCTTCTATCAAATTGCTGTACTTACCAGCTTAAAAAAAAAAAAGTCTGTTAGAAATAGTCCGTGTTCCCCTTACTTTGGAAAACTACTTGGTTACTGAGCTACCACGGGCCACATCCGAGCAGAAGTTCTAGGTTATATCCATAGATGGTCCTTGGTTGAGTGTCAGTCTCAGAAACGACCCTGTGCCCAGATATGTTTGGTCCTTGTAGAGCTCCTATCCTTTCCATATCATACTAACTTCCCTTCTTTCATATGATTCCCTGCACTCTGCCGAGGGTTTGGTTATGAGTCTTAGTGTCTGCTTTGAAACACTGCTAGGTAGAGTCTTTCAGATGCCTTTTGTGGTAGACTCCTGTCATAAGTTCAATGCACATCCCATTTGTTTTTCTAAATGAGGATTAATCACCTTTGCCTGTGTCCACTTTCTTGATTATCTTCTTTAGGTGTGTAGATTTCATTATGTTTATCATATCTTGTAGGTCTATATAAGCGAGTATATACCAAGTTTGTCTTTCTCCTTCTGGGATCCCCCAGGGAGGAGCAGTCTGTTAGGCCACAGAGGAGGACTTTGCAGCCAGCCCTGAAGATACCTGATAAAACAGGGTCAGATGAAAGGGGAGGAGGTCCTCCCCTATCAGTGGACTTGGAAAGGGGCAGGGAGGAGACCAGGGAGGGAGTGTGGGGTTGGGGAGGGAATGAGGGAGCGGGATACAGCTGGGACACAGAGTTAACAAAATGTAACTAAAAAGAAAAAAATAATTAAAAAAAAGAAAAAAAAAGTCTGAGATTCCTCTTTACACCTCCCTTTTTTCTCAGCTAGAGAAGGCAGCTCTGACACAGCACATTATACATTTACACAATAGAATACTACTCAGCAATTAAAAACAAGGAAATCATGAAATTTGCAGATATTTTGGTGCTGTTGCTCACCTTGTGGAGTTCCTGTCCCCTCCAGGTCTTTATATCCCCCCCTTCTTTCATAAAATTCCCTGCACTCTGTCCAAAGTTTGGCTATGAGCCTCAGCATCTGCAGAATGTTAAACAAGATATAAATTCTTGCTGGCTTTTCATGAGAGCAGAACCAAGGACATTTTAGCACATATACTACCTGTGTCTGAGAACATGGTGAAGAATATTGATTTTATTCTAGGAAAAAAACTTCACTGTTAGGGTCCTCTATACCAGTGGTCCTCAACCTATTGGTCACAACCCCTTTTAGAAAGATTACCTAAGACCATAGGAAAACACAGATATTTACATCACAATTTATAAAAGTAGCAAAATTACATTTTGAAAGTAGAAATTACATAATTTGATGGTTGAGCACCACCACAACATGAGGAACTGTATTAAAGAGTTGCAGCATTAGGAAGGTTGAGAACCACTGCTCTACACTAAAAACACCTGTTGTATTCCAGCTCACCTTAGTAATAGGAATGAATTTTTCCCTAAATGGAAAAGATGAAGAACAAAGCTTAAGGCGGTACAATTAAATAGCCTAAGGTTTCTGGAAAATGTGATAAAGATGCTTTCTTTGATTCAAAGTTATTAAAATTGAGCTAAATAAAAAGTAAACCAAGCCTAGTCTTTTTAAAACAAATGATTTTTTAAGCTATTACATTAAAGGTGGATTAAAAGAACTGGCTTTAAAATTGTTTATAATAATTATGTTCTCCAAGTTTCACAGTTATTAATCACATGACAAAGTTTAAATGACAACCAAAATTTTAAATGGCACAGAGAAATTTACTAAGTTTTGTTTAAATTTTATAACAGTTACAACTTTTAAAAATATTAATTTTTTTTATAAATTAGTTTATTCAATTTGTATCTCAGTGGTAGCCCCCTCTCTCATTCCCTCCCAATCTTACCCTCCCTCCCTAATCTCCTCCCATGCCCTTCCCCAAGTCCACTCATAGGAGAGTTACTCTTCCCCTTCCCTCTGACCTAGCCTATCAGGTCTCATAAGGACTGGCAGCAATGTCTTCCTCTGTGGCCTAGTAAGGCTGCTCCCCCATGAGGGGGAGGTGATCAAAGAGCCAGCCACTGAGTTCATATCAAAGACATTCCCTGTTCCCATTACTAGGACACTGAGTTTACATGGGCTACATCTATGAAGGATTCTAGATTATCTCCATGCATGGTCCTTGGTTGGAGTATCAGTCTCAGAAAAGACCGCTGGCCCCAGATATTTTTGATTCTGTTGCTCTCCTTGTGGAGCTCCTGTCCCCTCCAGGTCCTTCTATCTACCCCTTCTTTCATAAGATTCTCTGCATTCTGCCCAAAGTTTGGCTATGAGTCTCAGCATCTGCTTTGATTCCTTGATGAGTAGTCTTTCAAAGGTCCTCTGTGGTAGGCTCCTGCCCTGTTGCCTGTTTTCTCCCTCTTCTTATGTCCATCCCATTTGCCTTTCTGAGTGAGGATTGATCATCTTTCCCAGGGTCCTCCTTCTTGCTTAGCTTCTTTAAGTATACAGATATTAGTATGTTTATCCAATATTATATGTCTACTATCCACTTATAAGTGAGTATATAACATGTGTGTCTTTCTGCTTCTGGCATACCTCACTCTGGATGATCTTTTCTAGATCCCACCATTTGCCTGCAAATTTCATGATTTCCTTGTTTTTAATTGCTGAGTAGTATTCTATGGTGTAAATGTACCACAATTTTTGTATCCATTCCTCAGTTGAGGAGCATCTGGGTTGTTCCCAGATTCTGACTATTACAAATAAAGCTGCTACAAACATGGTTGAGAAAATGTCCTTCTTGTATACTTGAACATATTTTGGATATATGCCTAGGAGTGGTATAGCTGGATCTTGAGGAAGCACTATTCCTAATTGTCTAAATAAGCAGGAGATTGATTTCCAAAGTGGTTGTACAAGTTTACATTCCCACCTGAAATGAAGGAGGGTACCCTTTCTCCATAACTTCTCCAGCATGTGATGTCACTTGAGTTTTTGATCTTAGCCATTTTGATGGGTGTAAGGTGAAATCTCAGGGTTGTTTTGATTTGCATTTCCCTGACAACTAAAGATGTTGAACATTTCTTTAAGTGTTTCTCTGCCATTCACTATTCCTCAATTGAGAATTCTCTATTTAGCTCTGTACCCCATTTTTAATTGGATTTCTTGATTGTTGCTGTTTAACTTCTTGAGTTCCACATATATTCTGTATGTTGGCCCTCTGTCATATGTAGGATTGGTGAAGACCCTTTATCAGTCTGTAGGCTGTTGTGTTGTTCTGATAACAGGGTCCTTTGCTTTGCAGAAGCTTTTCAGTTTCATGAAGTCCAATTTATTGATTGTTGATATTAGAGCCTGTGATGTTGGTGTTCTCTTCGAGAAGTTTTCTCCTGTGCCTTTGAGTTCAAGGATCTTCCCCATTTTTCCTTCTAACATATTTAGTATGTCTGGTTTTATGTTGAGGTCTTTTGATCCACTTGGATTTTAGTTTTGTGAAAATATCAATATATTTGAATTTTCTACATGTAGACATCCAGTTAGACCAGCACCATTTGTTGAAGATGGTGTCTTTTTTCATTGTATGGTTTTGGATTCTTTGTCAAAAATCTTGTATACATAGATATGTGGGTTTATTTCTTGATCTTCTATTTGATTCCATTGATCCACTATTCTGTTCCTATGCCAGTACCATGGTCGTGATGGATAACATTTTTAATGTGTTCTTGGATTTGGTTTGCACATATAATATTGAGTATTTTTGAGTCAATGTTCATAAGGGAGATTGGTCTGAAGTTCTGTTTCTTTGTAGGGTATTTGTGAGGTTTAGGTATCAACCTGACTGGTCTCATAGAATGAGGTTGGTAATGTTCCTTCTGTTTCTATTTTGTAGAATAGTTTAAAGAGTATTGGTATTAACTTTTCATTGAAGGTCTAGTAGAATTCTGCATTGAAACAACCTTGCTCTGGGCTTTTTTGGATGGGAGACTTTTGATGACACCTTTTATTTTCTTAGAGGTCATATGACTATTTAATTTATTTACCTGATCTTGATTCAGCTTTGTTAAATGGAATCTATCAAGAAAATTGTCCATTTCATTTACATTTTCAAATTTTGTTGCATATAGACTTTTGAAATAGGACTTAATGATTCCATGGATTTTCTCCATGTCTGTTATGTCCTCATTTTAATTTCTGATTTTGTTGATTTGGACAGTGTCCCTTGCTTTTTAGTTAGTTTGTATAAGGGTTTGTCTATCTTGTTGATTTTTCTCAAAAGAACAAGCTCTTGGTTTTGTTGATTCTTTACATTGTTCTCTTTTTTTTTTAGTTTTTTTTTGTATTTTATTTTTTTCTTATCAGTTACATTTTATTAACTCTGTACCCCAGCCGTGTCCCGATCCCTCATTCCCTCCCAGTCCCTCCCTCCCTCCCTCCCTCCTCTCCACCGTGCCCCTTGCCAAGTCCACTGATAGGGGGGACCTCCTCCCCATTCATCTGATCCTGTTTGATCAGGTATCTTCAGGACTGGCTGCAAAGCTCTCCTCTGTGGCCTAACAGGACTGCTCCTCCCTTGGGGGGTGGGGAGGCCAAAGAGCCAGTCATTGAGTTTCTGTTAGAAATAGTCCTTGTTCCTCTCACTATGGGAAACCAATTGGTTACTGAACTACCACAGGCTACATCTGAGCAGAGGTTCTAGGTTACATTCATACATGGTCCTTGGTTGCATGTCAGTCTCAGAAAAGACCCTGTGCCCAGATATCTTTGGTCCTTGTGGAGCTCCTATCCTTTCCTCATCAGACTAACTCCCCTTCTTTCTTATGATTCCCTGTACTCTGCCAAAGGTTTGGTCATGAGTCTTTGCTTTGAAAACACTGCTAGTTAGAGTCTTTCCAATGCGCTCAGTAGACTCCTGTCATACGTTCAATGCACATCACATCTGTCATTCTAAACGAGGATTGATCATCTTACCCCATGTCCACTCTTTTGATTATCTTTTTTAGGTGTACAGATTTCATTATGTTTATCACATCTTATAGGTCTATATAAGTGAGTATATACCGTGTTTGTCTTTCTCCTTCTGGGATATTTCACTCAGGATGATCTTTTCTAGATCCTACCATTTGCCTGCAAATTTCATGATTTCCTCCTTTTTGATTGCTGAGTAGTATTCCATTGTGTAAAAATACCACAATTTCTGTACCCATTCCTCCGTTGATGGACATCTAGGTTGTTTCCAGGTTCTGGCTATTACAAATAAAGCTGCTATAAACATGGTTGAGCAAATATCCCTTTTGTGTACTTGAGCAAACTTTGGGTATATACCTAGCAGTGGTATAGCTGGGTCTTGAGGAAGCACTATTCCTAATTGTCTTAGAAAGCACCAGATAGATTTCCAGAGTGGTTGTACCAGTTTACATTCCCACCAGCAGTGGAGGAGGGTTCCCCTTTCTCCACAACCTCTCCAGCATGTGTTGTCCCTTGAGTTTTTCATTTTGGCCATTCTGATGGGTGTAAGGTGATATCTCAAGGTCGTTTTGATTTGCATTTCCCTGATGGCTAATGAGGATGAGCATTTCTTTAAGTGTTTCTCTGCCATTCGATATTCCTCTGTTGAGAATTCTCTGTTTAGCTCTGTTCCCCATTTTTTAATTGGATTACTTGGTTTGCTGCTTTTCAGCTTCTTTAGTTCTTTGTATATACTCGATATTAGTCCTCTGTCAGATAAAGGATTAGTGAAGATTCTTTCCCAATCTGTAGGCAGGCGTTTTGTTTTGATGACAGTGTCCTTTGCTTTATAGAAGCTGTTCAGTTTCATGAGGTCCCATTTATTGATTGTTGCTCTTAGAGCCTGTGCTGTTGGTCTTCTGTTCAGGAAGTTGTCTCCTGTGCCAAGGAGTTCTGGGCTGTTCCCCACTTTTTCTTCTAACAGATTTAGAGTATCTGGTTTTATGTTGAGGTCTTTGATCCACTTGGACTTTAGTTTTGTGCAGGGTGATAAATATAGATCTATTTTCATTTTTCTGCATGTGGACATCCAGTTGGACCAGCACCATTGGTTGAAGATGCTGTCTTTTTTCCATTGAATGGTTTTGGCTTCTTTGTCAAATATCGAGTATTCATAGGTGTGTGGGTTTATTTCTGGATCTTCTATGCGGTTCCATTGATCCTCCTTTCTGTTTTTATGCCAATACCATGCAGATTTTATTACTATTGCTTTGTAGTACAACTTGAGATCGGGGATGGAGATACCTCCAGATGATCTGTTGTTGTACAGGATTATTTTGGAGATTCTGGGTTTTTTGTTTCTCCATATGAACCTGAGAATCTTTTTTTCAAGGTCTGTAAAGAATTGAGTTGGTATTTTGATGGGAATTGCATTGAATCTGTAGATTGCTTTTGGCAGGATGGCCATTTTCACAATGTTAATCCTATCAATCCATGAGCATGGGAGATCTTTCCATCTTCTGAGATCTTCTTCAATTTCTTTCTTCAGAGACTTGAAGTTTTTCTCAAACATGTCTTTCACTTGCTTGGTTAGTGTCACCCCAAGGTACTTTATGTGGTTAGTGGCTATAGTGAAGGGTGTTGTTGCCCTAATTTCTTTCTCGGTCGGCCCTTTTGTCTTTGGTATACAGGAGGGCTTCTGATTTTTTTGAGTTGATTTTGTATCTTGCCACTTTGCTGAAGGTGTTTATCAGCTGGAGGAGTTCTCTGGTTGAATTTTTGGGGTCGCTCATATATACTATCATATCATCTGCGAAAAGTGACACTTTGACCTCTTCCTTTCCGATTTGTATCCCCTTGATCTCCTTTAGTTGTCTTATTGCTCTGGCTAGGACTTCAAGTACTATGTTGAAGAGGTAGGGAGAGAGTGGGCAGCCTTGTCTTGTCCCTGATTTCAGTGGGATTGATTTAAGTTTCTCTCCATTGAGTTTGATGTTGGCTATAGGCTTGCTGTATATTGCTTTTACTATGTTTAGATATGTGCCTTGTATTCCTGATCTCTCCAAGACTTTATACATGAATGGGTGTTGGACTTTGTCAAATGCTTTTTCAGCATCTAAGGAGATGATCATGTGGTTTTTCTCCTTCAGTTTGTTTATGTGGTGGATTACATTGATGGATTTCCGTATGTTGAACCATCCTTGCATGCCTGGGATGAAGCCTACTTGGTCGTGGTGGATGATATCTTTGATGTGTTCTTGGATTCGGTTTGCAAGTATTTTATTGAGTATTTTTGCGTCAATGTTCATAAGAGAGATAGGTCTGAAGTTCTCTTTTTTTGTTGGGTCTTTGTGTGGTTTAGGTATCAGGGTGACTGTTGCTTCATAGAATGAGTTTGGTAATGTACCTTCTGTTTCTATTTTGTGGAATAGTTTGAGGAGAATTGGTGTGAGCACTTCTTTGAAGGTCTTGTAGAATTCCGCGCTGAAACCATCTGGCCCAGGCTTTTTTTGGAGGGGAGACTGTGAATGACTGCTTCAATCTCCTTGGGGGATATAGGGCTGTTCAGTCTTTCTACCTGATCTTGACTTAATGTTGGAAGATGGAATCTATCAAGAAAACTGTCCATTTCATTTAGATTTTCAAATTTTGTAGCATATAGGCTTTTGTAGTATGACCTAATGATTGTTTGAATTTCCTCTGTGTCTGTAGTTATGTCACCCTTTTCATCTCTGATTTTGTTGATTTGGATAGATTCTCTCTGCTTTTTAGTTAGTTTGACTAAGGGTTTGTCTATCTTGTTGATTTTCTCAAAGAACCAGCTTTTTGTTTCATTGATTCTTTGAATAGTTTTATTTGTTTCTAATTGATTGATTTCAGCCCTGAGTTTGATTATTTCCAGCCTTCTGCTCCTCTTGGGTGTATCTGCTTCTTTTTTTTCTAGGGTTTTCAGTTGGGCCATTAAGTTGTTTGTATGTACTGTTACGAATTTCTTCTTGCAGGCACTTAGTGCTATAAATTTTCCCCTGAGCACTGCTTTCAGTGTGTCCCATAAATTTGGGTATGTTGTGCCTTCATTTTCATTGAATTCTAGGAAGTCTTTAATTTCTTTCTTTATTTCTTCCTTAACCCAGCTGTCGTTGAGTAACAGGTTGTTCAGTTTCCATGTACGTGTAGTCAGTTTGTTATTTCTGTTGTTGTTGAGGTCCAGCTTAAGTCCATAGTGGTCAGATAGAATACAAGGGATTATTTCAATCTTTTTGTATCTGTTGAGGCTTGCTTTATGACCAACTATATGGTCTATTTTGGAGAATGTTCCATGTGGTGCTGAAAAGAAGGTATACTCTTTTGAGTTTGGATGAAAAGATCTGTAGACGTCTATTAGGTCCATTTGATTTAGGGTCTCTGTAAGTGTTTTTATTTCCCTATTTGTTTTCTGTTTAGTTGATCTGTCCCTTGGTGAGAGTGGAGTGTTGAAGTCTCCCACTATTAGGGTTTTAGGATCAATGTGTGATTTAAGCTTTAATATTGTTTCATTTACGAATGTAGGTGCTCTTGTATTTGGGGCATAGATATTCAAAATTGTGATGTCCTCTTGGTGGATTTTTCCTTTGATGAGAATATAGTGGCCGTCCTTATCTTTTTTGATTAACTTGGGTTGAAAGTCTATTTTATTAGATATTAGGATGGCTACTCCTGCTTGTTTTCTGGGACCATTTGCTTGAAAGACATTTTTCCAGCCCTTTACTCTGAGGTAGCGTTTATCTTTGTTGCATAGGTGTGTTTCTTGGATGCAACAGAATGATGGATCCTGTTTCCGCAACCATTCTGTTAGTCTGTGTCTTTTAATTGGGGAGTTGAGTCCGTTGATGTTGATAGAAACTAGTGACCAACAATTGTTACTTACTTTAGATGTGGTGTTGGTGGTGTCACTGAGTTTCATTGTTTGTCTTCTTTTGGTTTTTTTTGTTGTGTAGTTATCTATTTTCTCTGTTTTCTTCGATGTAGTTGTTTTCTTTGGTTTGGAGTTTCCCTTCTAGTAACTTCTGTAGAGCTGGGTTACTATGTAGATATTGTTTAAATTTGGTTTTGTCTTGGAATATCTTGAATTCTTCGTCTATGTTGATTGAAAGTTTTGCTGTGTATAGTAGTCTGGGTTGGAATCTGTGGTCCCTTAAGGACTGTATGATTTCTGTCCAGGCCCTTCTGGCTTTCATAGTTTCTGTTGAGAAATCTGGTGTGATTCTGATAGGTCTACCTTCATATGTTACTTGGCCTTTTTCCCTTGCTGCTTTTAGAATTTTTTCTTTGTTTTGTAGGTTCAGTGTTTTGACTATGATGTGACGTGAAGAATTTCTTTTCTGGTCTAGTCTACTTGGTGTTCTGTAGGCCTCTTGTATGTTTATGGCCATCTCCTTCTTTAAGTTGGGAAAGTTTTCTTCTATAATTTTCTTGAAAATATTTTCCGGACCTTTGAGCCTGATGTCTTCTTTTTTTTCTACTCCTATTATTCTTAGGTTTTGTCTTTTCATGGTGTCCTTGATTTCTTGGATGTTTTGTGTTTGGAACTTTTCTGATTTTATTTTTTCTTTGAGAGACGTGTCAATTTCCACAAGTGTATCTTCAGCTCCTGAGATTCTTTCTTCCATCTCTTGTATTCTGTTGGTGATGCTTACCTTTGTAGTGCCTGATCTTTTCTCAATGTTCTCCAGCTCCTGGTTTTTCTCTATTTGTGTTTTCTTTATTGATTTTAATTCTGTTTTCATGTCTTGCACCATTTCCTTCATCTGTTTGAATGTGGACTCCTGCTTTTCAATGATAGCTTCTATTTTTTTGTCTGTTTCCTCTCTATGTATCACTAATTGTGCCTCTACTTCTTTGGGTATAATTGCCTGTATTTCTATGAGAGCTTTGTTCATTTCTTCTTTATTTGCCTTCATTTGTGTAGACATTTCTTTGAGAGCTTTGTGCATTTCTTCTCTGTTTGCCTCAATTTTCGTGGTCATTTCTCTGAGAGCACGATTTGTTTCCTCTTGGTTAGTCTCGATTTCTTTGGTTATTTCTCTGAGGGCTTTGTTCATTTCATCTCTATGGGCCTCTAGTAGCTGGAGAAACATAGTTTTGAGGTCGTTTTCTTGTATATCTAGTGAATTGAAGTGTCCATTGTTTTGTGGGGTTGCTGGTGAGGTCATTGTGTCCTGATTTTTGTTGGGAGTGTTCTTACGTCTGCCTCTAGCCATCTGGTTATTTATAATCCTCACTGGTTGTTCCTCGAGATTGTAGTTTGGGCTATGATCCTCTCTTTCTGTTTTCTGGACTGTTTTTTTAGGAAGATGAGAGAGGTTCACTGCTTTGGGAGTGTGCACTTTGTTTTCAGTTTTGCCTAAGTAAAGAATGTGATGCTGGCGCTATTCGCGTGCGCTTTTAGCAGGCGCAGTGTGCATGCGCAGATTCTCTGACTATTGCAGTGGCCTGCAAGCCACTATTACGCAGTTCTGATTGAGATCCAGGGATTGTTTGCCTGGATTACCTTGGTGGACCCACAAGGCAGAGGCTTCACTGTTGGGGTCGCTATCCCAAGAATCCCTATGATGCCCACACTAGGAGTGTGGGTGACAGGGATCTCGTCTGGTTGCTTCTGTGGAGAGGCCCTGGGTCTGGGGCAATCTCTCCCTAGAAGGCTAGAAGGCTCACTCACTCTCTCGCAGGACCAGTTGGAATGCACAGAGGTTCCCCTTGCTCACTACTCTCTGTTTTGGTCCTGCTGCGGAAGTGCACGGGTAGGCTATCAGTCAGCTCTGTGACACTGTGGCTGCAGAACTCGGTGTCCACCTTTCCTGTGTGCTGCCTCTTTGTCCTTTCCCTCTGCCAGGAGGGGTTATGTTGACTGGTCCCTGGGTGGCGCGGGAAAGAGTTAGGGTGAGTGTACTCAATCCCAGATCCCGGGCCCAGATCTCTCTGCCAGAAGCAGCCTAGCAGTAGAATCTATGTTTGCCGATCCCAAGAGAGTACCGGGTAGGGTTGAGTGACTTCAGATCCAGAGCTTGGGTTTCTCTGCTAGGGGCCGCTGGAGAGAGGGTGCTGTGTCCTTGGCAGGCTGCCTCTCTGTCCTTCCCCTCTGACCTTCTCCTCTGCTAGGTCAAGCTTATGGAGGTGCTCTCAGGGGAGTGCCAGCAGGGGTTGGGGCTTCTCAGTCCGATCCTGAGCTGGCGGCGTTTCTCTGTGGGGGTGGAGGGGGTGCCGGTGATAGAACTTGCTGCTAGATCTTATTGCGCTGGATCCAGGATAATCTCAGGACGTGTAGAATGACCACAGTCCCAGATCCTGAGCTATAGTTTGTTTGCTAGGAGCGGCAAGTAGCACTGGAATTCCGGCACTGTGAAGCCGCTGTGCGCCTCTTTATCCTTCCGCTCCACTGTGGCAGGGTTATGGCGGCGTTTGGGGGAGTGCCCGAAAGGATTGGGTTTTCTCAGCCCCAATCTTGGGTTGGGGTACAGACAATGTGGTCTGTGGCAGATTCTGCTGGATGCCTCCTGCCTCCTCCGAAGAGGGAGTAGGGATTTTGAGCTGGGTGCGCAGCTGAGATCCGTGCGCGGCAGGAGCTCAATTGTGATGGCGGCAGGTACCCGCCGAGGTCGGAGAGACCTTCCAGGGAAAGACTGGGTGATCAGTGACCAGTCTGGCAACTTTCCTTCCCCGTTGGGTTTTTTTGCGACTGGGACTTCCAGCCTCAGGCACCCATGTGCCCACCAATCAGCTTGGGAAACTGATCGGGACAAGCAGGCTTGCAGCACCAGCCCGGAGACCCAAAGCCCGCATTAGCCGGGTTCTCTTCCGGGTTCTGGCTGGGCAGCCGAGAGTGGACCGATTCCCACGCTGTGGGAGCCACCCCTCACCTGGGAAACACGATAGCTGTTGTTTTAGGGGCCAGAGTTCAGTCTCCTGGTCGCTGCTCGGAGTGTGTTGTCCTGCTTCTCAGACATGGTGTTCTCCTGGTGCCGCCATCTTGGCTCCCCCTCCTGTTTAGTTTTTATGAAAGAAGCATTCTCTTTGTTTTTAATGTATTGATTTCAGCCACGAGTTTGATTATTTCCAGCCATCTACTCCTTTTGGGTGTGTCTGGTTTTTTTTTTCCTACTGCTTTCAGGTGTGCCATTAAGTTGCTTGTATAAGATGCCTCGGATTTCTTTATGAATTCACTTAGTGCTATGAATTTTCCTCTTAGCACTTCTTTCATTGTGTCCCATAAATTAGGGTAAGTTGTACCTTCACTTTCATTAAGTTCAAGGAAGTCTTTAATTTCTTTATTTATTTCCTCCCTGAACCAGATGTCATTGAGTAGAGAGTTGTTCAGTTTCCCTGTTTGTGTAGGCTTTTTGTTATTTTGCTATTGTTGAAGTCTAGTTTTAGACCATGGTGGTCTGATAGGATACAAGGGATTATTTCTTTTTTTTTAATTTTATTTTTTTCTTATCAGTTACATTTTATTAACTCTGTATCCCAGCCGTGTCCCAATCCCTCATTCCCTCCCAGTCCCTCCCTCCCTCATCTCCACCATGCCCCTTGCCAAGTCCACTGATAGGGGGAACCTCCTCCCCATTCATCTGATCCTGTTTGATCAGGTATCTTCAGGACTGGCTGCAAAGCTCTCCTCTGTGGCCTAACAGGACTGCTCCTCCCTTGGGGGGTGGGGAGGCCAAAGAGCCAGTCATTGAGTTCCTGTTAGAAATAGTCCTTGTTCCCCTCACTATGGGAAACCAATTGGTTACTGAGTTACCACAGGCTACATCTGAGCAGAGGTTCTAGGTTACATTCATACATGGTCACAAAGGATTATTTCAATCTTCTTGTATCTGTTGAAGCTTTATTTGTGCCCAACTATATACTTAAATTTGTAGAAGGTTCCATGGGGTGCCAAGAAGGTACACTTGTTTTTGTTTGGGTCAAAGATTTTGTGGATATCAATTAGGTTCATTTTATTTAAGACCTCTGTAAGTGTGATTGTTTATCTGTTTAGCTTCTGTCTCAGTGATCTATCCCCTGGTGAGAGTGGAGTGTTGAAGTCTCCCACTATTAAGTTGTTGGGATCAGTGTGTGATTTAAGCTTTAATAATGTTTCTTTGACAAATGCAGGATCCATTGTGTTTGTTGCAAAGATGTTGAGGATTATATGTCTTCCTGGTGGATTTTTCTTTTGATTAGAGTGAAGCATCCCCCTCCATTTCTTTTAATTTTGTTTGAAAGTCTATTTTATTAATATTAGAATGGCTACTCCAGCTTATTTCTATTGTCCCTTTGCTTAGAAAACCTTTTTCTAGCCCTTTACTCTGATGCAGTGCCTATCTTTGTTGCAGATGTGTGCTTCTTGAATGCAGCAGAATGTTGGATCCTGTTTCTGCAACCAAACTGTTAGTCTGTGTCTTTTTCTTGGAGAGTTGAGACCGTTGATGCTAATAGATATTAGTGACCAATGACTGTATGTTTCTTTTATTGTGGAGTAGGTGGTGATTGTGTTTGTGTGTTTGTTTTCTTTTGCTTTTTTGATGTGATATTGTCTTTATCCTGCATTTTCTTTGGTGTAGTTGATCTAATTGGTTTGAAGTTTTCCTTCTAGTATCTCTGTAGGGCTGGATTGCTGAGTATATATTATTTAAATTTAGTTATACCATGAAATATTTTGTTTTTTCCATCTATATTGATTAAAAGTTTTGCTGGATATAGTAGTTTGATTTGGCATCTGTGATCTCTAAGCATTTGCATGGTATTTGCCCAGGTCCTTCTGGCTTTCATATTCTCTGTTGAGAAGTCTGGTGTAATTCTGATAGGTTTTCCTTTATATGTTACTTGGCCTTTTTCCCTTGCTGCTTTTAATATTGTAATACTTTTCTGTAGATTTAGTGTTTTGATTATTATAATACAGGAGGAGTTTCTTTTCTGGTCTAATCTATTTGGTGTTCTGTAGGCCTCTTGTATGTGTATTGACATCTCTTTCTTAAAGTTTGGAAAATTTTCTTCTATTATCTTCTCAAAAATATTTTCTGTGCCTTGGAGCCTGGAATCTTCTTTTTTGTCTATTCCCGTTCTTCTTAGGTTTCTTCTTTTTATGGTGTCCTTGATTTCTTGGATGTTTTGTGTTTGAACTTTTCCAATTTTAATTTTTCTTTGAGAGATGTATCAATTTCTGCAATTGTATCTTCTGTTCCTGAGATTCTTTCTTCCTTCCCCTGTATTCTGATGGTGATGCTTAACTTAGTATTTCCTGGTCACTTCTCTAAGTTCTCCAACTCCAGGATTTTCTCTGCTTGTGTTTTCTTTATTGATTCTAATTCTGTTTTCATAGCTTACACCATTTCCTTCATCTGTTTGAATGTGGATTTCTGTCTTTCTATAATAGCCTTTATTTTTTTTCATTTCCTCTTTATGTGCCTTGAATTACTTCATAATTATAGATTTAAGATCATTTTCCTGTGTTTCCACTGCAATAGAATATCTGCTAATTTTTTGAGATTCTGGTGAAATCACAATGTCCTGGTTTGTGTTGCCTGTATTCTTTCACCGGCCTCTAGCCATCTGGTTGTCTGTAGCCTTGACTGTTTATTCTTAGAACCTGTACTGCAGAATGTATCCACCTGTCTCAGGAGTCTTGAGTAGTCTCCCCTTGATTCATTGTCTCTTCTGGCTCACTGTTTGTGTTCTGGGTACCTGGGGTACAGGTGGAAAGATCTCTGGGTCTAGAGATGCTCCAGTGTCCCACAGCCTTCTTTAAAATGGTAGAGGGTTGAATTTAGGTCCCAGGACTGGCTCAGCTCAGTTGAGTTCACTGGCTGTATTTGTTGCATTGTTTCTGACCCAGGTTGGCTAGGGTGTTGGGGAACAGGCAGAAAGATCTCTGAGCCTAGGGCTCCACAGGCCTCCTCACAGAGGAAGACAATGGAACTGGGTCACGGGCCTAGCTGAGCTTCACTGGGTATTTTGTCTGTGCTGGTCTTACTGATTCTGGCCTATATGAGCCAAACTGCTAGGACACTGTCAGATATATATCTCTTTGCCTAGAGCTGCTTTAGTGGTTCACAAGGTTCCCTTAGATTGTGGGGAATGGAACCTGGGTCCCAAGCCTAGATCAGATCTGCTGTGTTCACTGTCTGTGCTGTGCTGGCTAATTCTGACCTGGGTGAACAAGCCAGGATGGGAATAGGCAAAACAGAGCCTTGCCTCCTCCACAGTACCACAAAGTATCCCCTCAACTGGGCTGTGAGAGTGAGTGCCACTAGCCACTGCAACCAGGAAGGCATCCATGGAATGTTGAATGTGGTCTCCTGGGTTTTGAAACAGGAGCCTCTAGTACCCAGAAGGTATCCCCAGGATGTTGAAAGTTGGTGCTCTGGTTTGGAGTCTCACCCACAGTACAGGAAGCATTCACTCCATAAGCATTGAGAGTGAGCACCCCAGGTCAGAGCTGCCAGGCTCTGGTTCCAGGAAGATATTCACAGAAAGTGGGCTTGGGCGGTCTAAAGTTGCCAGGTCAGAACTGCACATGCCCTGCTGCTGTCTCTCCAGGAAAGTATCCAGAGATGGTGTGATTGGACAGGTGGATGGCCTAAATGCTGTAGGTAAGGAGCCCCATGTGCCCACTGCAGGTCCCAGGAAAGTATCCACTGATGGTGGTTCCAATGGGTGGCTTAGGGCTGCGGGGTCAGAGCTGTGGGAGTTGCTACCCTTGTCCCAGTGGTTTGAGTGAATGGTCTAAGGCTACAGGATAGGAGCCCCTCCACTGTGTTCACTGTTGCTGCTGGTCCCAGGAATGTTTCCACAGATGGCGAGTTTGGGCAAGTGTCCTAGGGCTGTGGGATCTTTGGCCAGAGAGCTGCCACAAGCCTCAGGAAGGTATCAGCAGATGGTGGGATTGGGTGGGTAGCCTAGAGTTGTGGCAATGCCAGGCAGGAGCCCAGAAATTTTTCCTGGTATTAGCTGGGTGACTTGAAGATGGACCTTCAAGTATCCCCGTGGATTCTCCTCTCACCTGAAAAACACAGATGTTGGGGTTTTGGGGTCCACAGTACAGCCTGCTAGTCACCCTGCTCTCACTCCTGAGCTGCTGTTCAGATACCCTGCATGGTCAGTGCCACCATCTTGGATCTCCTGACTTCAAAATTTTAAGATCCAGAGGAGGGAAACAACAACAACAACGATGCCAGTTTTAGTCATAGATCTTCAATCTGATTTCCAAGATACTAAACACTATGAGCAAAACTTGATTTTTGGAAATGTTATGGGCTTTATCATACCTTTTTTTAATTTTTTACCTTTATTTTTATTTTTATTAATTACAGTTTATTCACTTTGTATCCCTTCCCAATCCCACCCTCCCACTTCCCCACCCATGTCCCTCTCCCAATCCACTGAAAAGAGAGGTCCTCCTCCCTTTTCCTCTGATCCTAGTCTATCAGGTCTCATGAGGAGTGGCTGCATTGTCTTCTTCTGTAGTCTGGTAAGGCTGCTGCCCCTTGTGGGGAGGTGATCAAAGAGCAGGCCAATCAGTTCATGTCAGAGACAGTCCCTGTCCCCATTACTATGGAGACAACTAGGATACTGAACTGCCATAGGCTACCTCTGTGCAAGGGTTCCAGGACATCTTCATGAGTGGTCCTTGCTTGGAGTATCAGTTTCAGAAAACACCCCTGTGCCCAGACTTTTTGGATCTGTCACTGTCCTTGTGGAGCTCCTGTCCTCTCCAGGTATTACTATCTTCCTCTTCTTTCATAAGATTCCTTGCACTCTCCCCAAAGTTTGGTTATGAGTCTCAACATCTGTTTTGATACCCTGAAGGATAGAGCTTTCAGAGGCCCTCTGTGGTAGGCTCCTGTCCTCTTCCCTGATTTCTCCCTTCTCCAATGTCCATCCTCTTTGCCTTTCTTAATGGGTATTGAGCATCTTAGCCAGAGTCCTCCTTCCTGATTAGCTTCCTTAGGTGTGCAAATCTAAATGAAATGGACAGTTTTCTTTATTGACATCATGCCTTTAAATCCAAGTGATTAGGAGGCAGAAGATCTAAGAAGAGAAAGAGGGAGTGTTATCTATCCTGAACCTATATGTCTAGAAAGTAGATATTCTTTCTCTTGTAATGCTCAAAAAGCAAATTGAAAATGCTGTGTGTCAAGCATGATGCAATGTCCTAGCATACATGAGGTACCTGTGATATAAAGTTCCTATGTATTCCCTTTGGAAAGTGTGGCCCCAACAGGCAATTGGGTGACAAAGCAAGCCTCTATTATCTAAGCTTTCTCTAAGAAGATGGTGATAGTAGTGGCTCTGACTTTTCCACCATGTACCTTTGCTGCTTCTCTAACCCAGTCATACCACTAGAGTGGGGTTCACTTCCCTATGAGTAAGTTTCTTTGTTGACGAGTGCACCTTACAGCATTGTTGGTATCGGCAGGGCACCATCTAATGGTCAAATGGAGACCTATTTTGTTAGGCCTCCACTGAATTTTATTGTGGCTGGACTAGTTTACATTCCCCACCAGCAACATGGATCCTTTCCCAATTTTAACCTTGGACAAAGCAAGCACTGAATGTTGCTGCCGTGTACTTCTAAGTCAAGTCCCTTGTCCACCTTCCTTCCTGTGGCTGAAACAAAACAGAAGGCTAGCACAAAATAGACAGAGGTTTTAACATGGAGGTGGCTGGCACAAAATATCAAAGGTTTAAAAGGTCCAACAACATCCATATCCAGTCAGGCTTGACTAGTAGCCTGGTATGTGAAAACTCCAGCCTCTGATCTTTCTGTCCTGCCAGCTTACAAGCTCCCCCGGTCTAAATCCTAAAGGAAAGCAGACACCCAGGGCCAAGGCCACACTGGCTGTAGGGATGGTTTGTTGTTCTTTCCTTCAGTTGAGTATTTTTTTCTTCTTTCTTTTTTCTTTGTCTTTTCCTTTTCTATCATTTTCTTTTTATTTCTGTTCCCTTCTCTTCCATATGTGACATACTAGGTTGTGCAAGAGAAAACTTCCAAGTCTTCAAATAAAAGGAGTTCTGACATCTATATGTTTCCATAGAGTAGTAGAAAGTACTATATCACATAACTTAACCTATGCACATAACTTAGTCTTAGCACATATGCACATGTGCTCTCCCAGTCAACTACAAGGCAGACCTTGTAGTTGACTGGGAGAGGAGCCTGATTGATTTTTGCCACTAATATTTGAGTGCCATTGCCTACATCAGAGGTATGACAGTTCATTGTTTGAGAGACATACTGCAGGTGAACATGGGCTGATTTATTTTTCTCCAGACTGCCTGATTGAGTTTCTCAGGGTAACCATGTCTTAAACTAGGAACTCTGTGATATAACATATTAGTATTCAGACATTTAAAGAATATTCAATCTAGTTGTGAAGGTAAGACTGACACATAAAAGATAATATTATCTTTATCTTGATATTATGTGAAATAATAGTATTTGACATTATATTTTCATATTATGTGAAAAAAATTATACTCAGAATATTATATTTTCACAAAGAAGGGAAGTTTCCAAGCAATGCCTGAAGTCATCAACTTAAAGACAAAGAAACTTTCTTTTGGTTCATGGTTTCAGTCTATTAACTTGGCTTTGCTTTAGAGCCTGTGGAAGTGGCTGCATATCATAGATGTAGTGCATGGTAGAACAGAACCATTAATTTCCTCATAGCTAGGAAGAAAACAGTAAAAGGTAGGAAAATGACTAGGGTCTTAGTATCTCCATAAAGTAGATATACCCAATGACCTAAAGTCTCTCAGATCCCACTCTTTAAAAGGTTCTACCACTACCCACAATCACTACACTGGAAATCAATACTTCAAATCAGCCTTAGAGAACATTCCACAACAAAACTTGCCATGGACCAGCCCAGTCGGGTTCCCCGTGTCCGTGGGAGAATCAGAGGTTTGGATATCAGGAAGGCACAGTTTCAGGCGAATGACAGTCAGACCACACTGAAGAGTGATTCTGCTGCTGCAATTTTACTGAAGTCAGGCTAATAATTTTATAGCAATTACATAGGGAAACACCTTAAAGTTGGCACACTTCCCAGAACACTTAGATTTTTACCAAGAATACAAAGTTTACATTTTAACTCAAAAATGTAGCCAAACATAAAGCAATACCCACAAGAAATCTTGGCCTGAGAACTTTTTGATCAAAGCAAACAAAGGAAAAGAAACCTCAAACTGCAGTTTCATTATTGCTAACCAATGAAGAGGAAAGTCAGGAGCTAAGTCAGATGCCTGCCAAAATCTTTATCTGTATCAAAATCTAAATACACCTTTGTTAAACATCCTCTCATATGTCTTGCTAAAAGATTTATGATATTCCCTAGAAACAAGATGCTAAAGGGGGGCAAGCTCGAGCCAGCTGTACTTCTCATGCTATCTTTTTCTAAGAAGGAACCCATTGTTTTTTCACCATTCTTATAATGCTTTTAATACTAAATCTAATTCATTACTTCTCTTAAAATTATTTTTCTTCCGTTCTATTCTTATTAAAGCTTTTAGTAATCTATCAAGAATATGTTTCCTTGAATAGTTAATTGTGCTATTCCAAGAATCATAGAAAAAGATCAAAAATCTCATTAATCCAGACCCACAACCACGACCGAAAAAGCGTAGAGACCCTAGAATACATCTTTTTAACTTAGGTGGTCGGAAAGAACCTGCCATTGACCTCCAGGGACCGTATTTTCGAAGAAAGCGTATCTCCCATCTAGTAGCACAATCTATTGATATGCTACACTAACGACGCTGGAGTGGGTGTAGCAAAAACTCTTGCACCATAACCAGTCTATGTAGCAAATGTAAATATATAAAATATGTTTTACATAGAATTTGTGCCCCTTTCTTTGGGTGTCAGATTAACAGCAAAATGGACTCTAAGTAATTGTAATTTTCCCAGGAATCTCTTGTTGGAAGAAGAAATGTCTTAAGTCCTGGGGTATCCAATAAAATCCAGAGGAGGAACTTGTCTCATGAACAAAGATTTACAACTAGTCTGCTGACATTGCAGTAGAGGGTAACTATAGAAAATTTAGGTGAGACAAAGAAGAATTACATACATATTTTGCTTTGCATTTAGACTTTACCTTTATGTCAAGACCCTGAAGATGGATTTTATGGGTCATTGTGAAGTGGTAGACAGTTTGATGTCTCTAACCAAGTTGTTCTCTTGCCATAAAAATGAAATGGGTAGATAATGAAGTATGTATATGGAAGTTTCTTTATGACAAATAACTTGGGAATAACAACTTTAAAATGGAATACAGGAACTTCAAACAAACTGGCCTATGTAATTTAAATAGAACATGATTGAACTGCTGATATAAGCAAGGTGCTTGCCAAGGGCTTTTACAGCTCTGAGAAGTGTTTAAAACTCAAAAATATTTTAGTGCTTTAGGGTACTAACCAATATCACTTCCATGCAGATCAAGTCTGGGTTAACTGGTGTGAGTTCATGTACACTTCCACCTCTCAGAACTGGGCCCCCCAACTGGCTTGAACCTGTTAAGGTGTGAATGTATACTATTATACTCCGTGAGTTACTATGTGCATCATTCCTGTTGTGTCTGGCTCTTAGTCTTTCTGCCTTATTTTCCACATAGATTCCTGGCCCCTAAGACGATAAATTTGATGAAGATATCTTACTGAGGACTGAGTGCTTCAAAATCTCTCAAATTGACCAGTTGTGAGTCTCTGTGTTGACTCCCACCTACTCCAACAAATAGCTCTTTTTTTAGTTGTGATTGGGAAGATAGGTGTCTGGGCTGAATAAAAACAATCCTTTGGAAGGCCTGATATGTATGCATTTTGCTCTTCAATGGCAATAAGTGTCTTTCTTGAGTTAAGTATTTTTCAGGGACATGGAGTTATATACCGCAAGGGAGAGGTTCTCAAAGTTAATTTATGTGCTTTGCAAACAAGGAGCCCCACAACTGCAGTTTCCTTCAGGCATCATTCCTACTCCTTAGCCACAGAGTTTAGTTACTTTTAAAAATATCTTATCAATAGTTATATTGGTCCTATTTGCTGATTTAAAACTCTCAGGGAAATTTTATTTCTTTCAGTGGCATGTAAGGAAAATCAGGATTGGGTAGAAAATCCCAGAAGAAGGTTTCTTATAGACGCCTCATTGTGGTCTTGGTTCTATGGACCCAACCAAGAAAAGAAAAAGAATACAGAGGGAACTAGTTATGAAATCCCATCTTAGCTGAGTAGGTATTTTATGGCTGCTGGGCCAGAGGGCCAGAGTCAGTTTTCTAGAGGAATGCAGCCCTCCTGAGAAGCTGTATGCACAAATGTTGGTATCACTAAATAGACTCTAAGAGTTAAAAGAAGAATAAAAACAATGTAATCTTAAAGGAATAATGATGGTGGGGATAGGGGAGAAAGTAGAAGGGAGAAAATTCAGGGGTAGACTTGAACAAAAATATGTAAACATGTATAAAATCTCAAATAACAGATAGAGATGGTAGCACATGATTGAAATCCCAGCATTCTGGGAAGCAGGGGCAGGCAGATCTCTGTGAGTAGGGCCATCCTGGTCTACAAAGTGAGTCCAGGAAAGCCAAAGCTACACAGAAAAACTATGTCTCAAAATAAATCAATCAATTAATCAATAAGTAAAAATCTCAATTAATAACATATAAAGAGTCAACTTGAACCTCTGAAATTTTGTGCTACCTAGGTGTGATATAGTCAACATTTTCTTAATTTGTTTTAGCAGTTGTTAACATTTAATAATATATGCTTTCACATGGAACTCTACTAATACTGATATTACCTAAATTAACCTGCAGTCAATTTGGGTTTTTTGTTTGTTGGTTTTTTTGTTTTTTTGTTTTTTTCACTTAAAGCAAAACTATACCAATTCCTAGTCAGCTTCTGGTACACACAAACATTTAACATGATCCAAAACATTTACTCACGTTCGATATGTAAATATTTTAACAAATGATTAATTTTTTGTCTTAGGTGATTTTGGAACATGGAATAAGATCACTGTTTTATTTCCTGCCTTGTAACTGTTAGCACATCAGTTCTGTAGCCACCAAAGTCACTGGTTTCAAAAATAAGGTACTTGTTTTCCTCTTCCCTGATTCCTAGTCCATTTATATTATTGTTGTTTTACAGGTCACCACTTTCTTTGGATTGGCCTCTGAAAAATTTGTTATCTCTGTCTGTGACATTGCCTATTTTCATGCTTCTGGATCTTCTTTTTCTTTTCATTTACTGATAATTTTCCCCACAAATTCTCAATGCCAGGTTCTGTTATGCCTTCAAATTTTGTATTTTACTTTCTTAGAATGGGAAACCCATCAGAAAATGAATCAAGTTCAGTTCATTATTCACATTTTTCTCATCATTCATACAATATCTGCTTTATTAATTGTCTTTCAGATTAGACAGCATAACAAAAAAGTCTGTTTTAATATTATGATGAGTGTGACATTGGTCATCATAAACAGCTCCACAACTCTGATGTCATGATATGCAATGGTGACACATAAAAGATTTCTCTAGCATAACAGTATAAAGATGAAGTGGGATGCCTTCTAAAGAATTCTGCAATTGTCAAACCATTGTAGGAGTTTTTCATCCAGCTCCTTGCAGATGCCCAGGTATTTCCTGCACAGGTAGTGTGGCCATGAGGCAATGTGCCTGCTATTTGGCAGTTTGCACACCAAGAAAGAACTCTTTCTTTGGTTTAAGATTAGGTCTCCGCTACCAGAATATCAGAAGTTTTCTTCAGCCATGAAACCGCAGCTATGGTGCCCACCCTTGTCAGTTTTGATTCAATTGCAGCTTTATCCACGAATCTATGATATTTTATTAGAGTATTATTTTTCTATTATCAATATCCCTGTAGATGGTAGAGGTATCATTTATGGCTTCTTAAATATTTTTCATTTAAATTATAATGAACTAATTTTCAGTGTTTTCACATGTCAATTACTAATTATGTCACTAAATGGTTTCTTTGTAATCCCATTTTATCATAATGCTTTGCACTTTAAGAATTTAATTTATTAAGGTTTTTTTTGCTTTTATCTTTATATTTATATCAGTCTCTGGTTTCAATATCTATACCCTAGACTTTCTGGTTTTGTTTTGCAGAAAAGGTGGCCATTTTGGTTGGCTACTGCATTGTGACCTCAGAGATACCTCAGGAATCTGTTGTCATGGTAAGCTTCATGTTGTCTCAGTAAGGCCTAGCTTAGGCAACTTTGATACTTTATCCTTTTCAGGTTACATATTATTTAGATTTCTATAGCTTCTTATTAGAAATTAACATTTCTGTGACTTAAAAGTTTCATGATATTATAGTTTTGAGGTAATTTTTCATGTCTTCTCAAATGATTTCCTTTTTTTTTCACTGTAACTCTAATGATCTTTTGTCAGTTGTCCTTTGAGTACTTTTCATTCATGTATTGCTCTTTCAAAATATTCTTTCTTATCTTGTTAATCTCAGTGTAATTTCCATATATGTATGAAAACATGTTCTCCAGTTTGTGTTAAACTTTAATATCCTACTCACAGCCCATTCTAGAACTGAATCATGACTAACTTGATTTTTCTTCATTGTAAAGTGAGAACTTCCCTCAAAATTAAGTTTGAGCTTCTTGTGTTTTGGGGAACAGGGCATCAGTATTATCTGAGACTACTCTGGTAAGTCCCTTTCCATATTGTTACTCTTTGGGCATTTTTAGGGGATTTACTTAATGACTATTAAGATTCAGCAGATTATGGCAAAATATTGATTTATTTATCTTAATCTCTTTATGGTATATTTATTTGACACATGCTTTCTAGTATAAAAATTTGTAAACCCAGTTTAATCAAGCAGCAATGAATTTGTCTTAAAACACTCCTTTATGAAACCTTATTCGGCTGTCACTACTTTGAAAGTATACCTTCATTTCTACACTTAAATTATCTTTTATATCCTAATGTTTGTCTTATGTCTTTTCTATTTTGGTTCTTAAAATGCATGTTCATTGGTTTGTTTTTTTTTTCTCTATTTTGAAGCCAAGTATAGTCCACTGCTAGTACTGTAAGTATATTGAGTTGTCAGCAGTCATTAATACATAAAGTTCAAACTCTTGTCAAACTGGGAGACTGGTCATATGCTTAGCCTTAAAATTTAAGTAAGTCTGATCATGGCATTTACATTTTTCATATTCTTGTGTTTCTGTGGAAAATGTAAAGCTAGAAATTATACTTGCATTTTATTCTAATTTGATTTTCTCTTGCTATGAGCTATGATAAACAACAGTTATCAAAAGTTACTTGGTGTAGAAAAGGGTTTATGTCAGATTACACTATTAGGAAATAATGCATCACAGAGAGAATTTTGGGAAAGAACTCAAGGCAGTCACCTAGAGCAGAATCCATGGAGGAAGACGATGTACTGCATTGCTCTTGGGCTCACCTTCAGCCTGCTTGTTCTATTTACTTATTTTTCTTGCTGGCTCTATCTATCTATCTATCTATCTATCTATCTATCTATCTATCTATCCATCCATCCTTTGAATTTTTTGCACAGTGTTTTCATGTAATGACTCTCCATCAACCATCAACCATGCCAGATATACTCCCAACTGCCCTATCCACCCAAATTGATGATCTTTTAAAAAGCCCTTCCAAATCAAACTTATGTTGCTTAAATAGTTTTGTGTATGTGTCACTGTTGTAAAGGCAGTAGGACCTTGGGACTGGAGCCAATAAATGAGGTGGTCCAAAGTCCCATGCATTAGCCAACATTATCAAGCACCTCAGACAATGTGTGCCTTGAGAGTTACGAAAGGTCACATGAGCAATGTATTCATAAAGTCAAATGTGTACAACCACTGAAACAAGCCACATGTGGCAAAAAACATGTTTTTTCTTTCCATAGAGGCATAATTGATTAACAGCAGCAAGCAATGATGAGTAGCCTGAAGTCATTCATATTAATGACACCTGGGTAGAGCACAAAAACTCGTTCCAAGAACAATTCTGTGTTTTGAAGAAACTGTGGTCACAAAACTCCTATCTTGTTTTCTTGCAGTGTTGTTACAAGCACTCAGAATATTCATCACACAACTCCATTCCTGAACCATGTTCTGACAGATGTGTGAACTCCACTAGATCTTAGTCAACTTACCGGGATACACTCTTAAGATAACTGTCTCCCTCACCCAGCACCTAACAGTTGCAATAACTCCAAGACTAGGGGTGAAGTTGTGTGCTCAAAACCCTCTATATTCTGGAGTTTGTTCAGCTTGAACTTGTATTTTTGTGTGTGCTGTTACAATCCTTGTGAGTTCACATGTGCAGACTCCACCAGAAAACTCCTCTAGCTGATAAGCACATTCAGAAAATTAGAAAATTAACACAAAAATTGGTACCTTTCATATATACAACTAAAAGGTACACTTAGAAAGAAATCCAGACAACCTCAACATATTCTTGTAATAAATATAAAGAAAAAACTAATGCTGGAGAGGTTGTGGAGAAAGGGGAACCCTCCTCCATTGCTGGTAGGAATGTAAACTGGTACAACCACTTTGGAAGTCAATCTGGCGCTTTCTCAGACAATTAGGAATTGTGCTTCCTCAAGATCCAGCTATACCACTCCTAGGCATATACCCAAAATTTGCTCAAGTACACAACACAAAGACATTTGCTCAACCATGTTTGTAGCAGCTTTATTTGTAATAGCCAGAACCTGGAAACAACCCAGATGTCCATCAACGGAGGAATGGATACAGAAATTGTGGTATTTTTACACAATGGAATACTACTCAACAATAAAAAACTAGGAAATCACGAAATTTGTAGGCAAATGGTGGGACCTAGAAAAGATCATTCTGAGTGAGGTATCCCAGAAGGAGAAAGACACACATGGTATATACTCACTCATGTAGTCCTATAAGATATGATAAGCATGGTGAAATTTGTACATCTAAAGAAGATAAATAAGAAAGAGGACCCAGGGTAAGATGATCAATCCTCACTTAGAAAGACAAATGAGATGGGCATTGGACGTAGGAGAAAACAACTAACAGGACAGGAGCCTACCACAGAGGGCTTCTGAAAGACTCTACCTAGCAGTGTATCAAAGCAGATACTAAGACTCATAACCAAACCTTCGGCAGAGTGCAGAGAATCATATGAAAGAAGGGGGAGTTTGCATGATGTGGAAAGGATAGTAGCTCCACAAGGACCAACTATATCTGGGCACACGGGTCTTTTCTGAGACTGACACTCCACCAAGGACCATGTTTAGATATAATCTAGAACCTCTGCTCGGATGAAGCCTGTGGTAGCTCAGTAACCAATTGGTTTCCCATAGTAAGGGGAACAGGGACTATTTCTGACAGGAACTCAATGACAGGCTCTTTGACCTCCCCATCCCCCAAGGGAGGAGCAGTCCTGCTAGGCCACAGAGGAAGACATTGTAGCCAGTCCTGAAGAGACCTGATAAGTTGGGGTCAGATGGAAGGGATGAAGCACCTTCCATATCAGTGGACTTAGAGAGGGCAGGGAGGAGATGCAGAAAGGAGGTTGGGATTGAGAGGGAATGAGGGAGGGGGCTACAGCTGGGATACAAAGTTAATAAACTGTAAGTAATATAAAATGTAAAAAAAATTAAAGAAATCTCTGAGATATTTGTTTGTTTCCTCTTTCTGTGCCTCTAATAACTGGATAAGCATAGCTTTAAAGTAATTTTCCCATGTTTCCCATGAATTGAAGTATCCATTGATTTTGGGGGTTGCTGGCAAAGCCATGATGTCTTTATTTTTGTTGGAGATGTTCTTTCCTCAACCTCTGTCCATTTGCTTCTCTGTAACTTTCACTGTTTGTTCCTGGATTCTGCAGTTCAGACTGGTACTGTCTTTCACTGGTGTTTAGAGAATTCTTCAGGAAGATGAGAGAGATCCAGTGGTTTCAGCGTGTGCATTGGTGTTTCAGCTCTACCTGTGGGAGGAAATTCCGAGAGCGCAGAAGTACAAATATGGGCAAGTGTGTGTGCGTGTGTGTATGTGTGTGTGTGTGCATGCATATGCGTGGAAGTGTGCCTTGAGGGATGGGATGCTAGAGAATGTAGAAGCCTTGAGTGTGTGGGAGGGGCGCTGATTTGCAGGCAATTTTGGGGTTGCATGTGCTGAAGGTGTAAGCAGGCACTGCTGATAATCGCAGGCACAATTTCCTTATACAAATTCCCTGTATTCCTCCATGGCCTACAGGCTACTGGTATTCAGCTCTGTCTGAGCTCCAGGTGTTATTTGCCTGAACTCTACTGGTGGAGTGCAGAGCAGGTGTTATTTGCCTGAATTCCACTGGTGGGTGCAGAGCAGGGGCTTCAATGTCCCAAGAATCCCTCTGTTTCCCACAGTGGATGTGTGGGTGGGAGGGATCTGATGTCTGACTGCTGACTTAGAAGGACCCTGGATCTGGGGCTTTGCAGGCACTTGAAAACACATTCACTCTCTAGCAGGTCACATTGGCAAGCACCATGGTACCCCTGCTCTCTACTCACAGGTTTGGATCTGGTGAGTCAAATGCTGGAGGATGGTCAAGCTCCCCCAGCTCAGTAGTGCTGCAACCACCGAACTAAGGAGTCCAGCTGCAGCCGCAGAACTGGGAAGCCAGTCCAGGTGCCTGATAGGAAGTGTTGGGGAGTCACAATTATGGTCCACACACCTAGGTGGTCTGGTGCCTGGTGTACCTGGTTTGTTTGATGGGTCTGCTGAACTTTGGTGGCTGTATAGCCAGCTGTTCCCCACTGAGGAATTGGGCAGTCCATACAGTCACTGGCTGGAAGGCTCTGCAGATTTGGTCAGGCCAGTCACAGACTGGGGACCTGGAGGAATGGTACCATGGATCTGGGACTCAGAAGGCAGTTACAGCTGGCAGCTGAGGCTGAGGAGCTAGGAGTCCCGCCTCTGCTGTCTTAATTCCCAGGCATTGAGTTCTGTACTGAGGGTTTCTGGCTCTGTGAGCTGGCTCCACCAAGGAGGGGGGCCCGAAAAAAGGAAGTGCAAGGGTTTCAAAAGTTTGCTTCTCTCCATCCCCAGAGAAGTTCGTGGGAGACCTGAATCTAAAGGTCTCAACTCATGTGATGTTCCCTTCTGTTCAGGAAAGCCTCAATGTCAATTTTCTTGCTTTAGCTGCCTCTCCACTCATCAATTTCGGAGTTTCAGATCCTCTGCCTCTCAAAAACTATGCACACTGGTCACTGCCATCTTTGATCTCATCAGCTTCATTTATATGGGTCATTATTTTTTTCATTATTATTTCTATGTACCTAAATATATTTGGTCTGTTTAAATTATTTACTTCATCGTGACTTACTTTGCTTCATCATTATTATTATTATTATTATTATTATTATTATTATTATTATTCACTTTGTATCCTGGCTGTAGCCCGCTTCCTCATTTCCTCCCAGCTCCACCCTCCCTCTTCTCACTATGCCCCTCACCTAATCCATTGATAGGGAGGTCCTCCTCCCCTATTATCTTTCCCTAACTTATCAGCTCTTATCAGAAATGTCTAGATCCTCTTTCTCTGTGGCCTATTAAGATCACTCCACCAGAGGGAGGTGATTTGGGTTCATGTCACAGACTGCCCCTGCTCCCCTTACTAGCAAACTCACATGGAAAATGAGCTGCCCATGTGCTACATCTGAGCAGGGGTCTAGGTCCTTGCAATGCATGGTCTTTGGTTGATTCGTTAGTCTCTCCAGGCCCTCCTGGGCCCAGATTTTTGGCTCTGTGGGTCTCATTTTGGGACTCCTGTCCCTTCCAGGTGTGTCTATCTCCTCCTTCTTCCATAAGATTCCCTGCACTCTGCCCAAAGTTTGGCTATGAGTCTCAGCATCTGCTTGGATAGCCTCCTGGGTAAAGTCTTTCAGAGGCCCTCTATGGTAGTCTCCTGTCCTGTTCCCTATCTTCTCCCACTGTTGATGTGTATCCTGTTGGTAGGTTATACATAGCTAGGAATTCACTCATTCCTTTTAATGTTTTCAGTTTTGTGGGATGCAGATTTTTAAAATACATTCTTATGAGTCTCTGAATTTCTGCAAGGTCTGTTGTAGTTTCTCCCTTTTTATTTCATTTTATTAATTTGATTATTTTGGGGGGGTAGTTTGGCTAAATGTTTTGTGAATGTTGTTAATGTCTTCAAAGAACCAACTTTTTGTTTCATTAGTTATTGCTGTATTTTTGTTTGTTTGTTCATTTCTATTTCATTAAATTTAGCCCTGATTGTGATTATTTCTCCCCATCTAAATTCTTTGGACACTGTGTTTCATTGTTCTCTAAGGCCTTCATGTCAGTCACTAAGTTATTTATTTGAGATTTCACAAATTTTCTGATATAGGCACATAATGTTATAAACGTTACTTTTATGAATACTTTCATTGACTCATATTTTGGTATACTGCATTTTCATTTCTATTTTTCTATGAATTTTTAAATTTCCTTCTCTTTACCAAATTTTGACTCAGTAGTATGTTCTTCAGCCTCTATGAGTTTTTAAAGGTTTCTATTATTTATTTTGTTGGTGGTGAAGTCTAACTTAATACATGGCATTCAAACAGTACAGAGTATGTAAAATTAACATTATATTTGTTGAGTCTTCCTATATGTCTGCATAGTTGTCTATTTTGATGAAGTCTCCATGGAATGCTGATGATGTTTAACTCCAGGAGTTCTCTATTTAGCTTTAATTCCCAGATGACCTGTTTACTGATGAGAGCAGAGTTTTTAAATCACCTACTATTACTATGGTGGAGCTGTCCTATGGCTTTAAATCTAATATTTTTATATGAAATTGAGTTTGTTACATATGTTAATGTGTTTAGTATCCTGTTATTGAATTGCTCTTTTTAATGAGGATAAAGTTTCCCTCCTTACCTTTTCTGGTAAGTTTTGGGTAGAAGTCTATCAGGATGGATATCATAGTAACTATACCTCCTTTTTTTCTTGGCTCCATTTTTCCACTCATTTACCCTAAGTTGGTCATGGGTGTCTTTCTTACTTTCTTTTTTTCTTTTTAATTTTTCAAGAGAGTGTTTTACTGTTTAGCCTTGGCTGTCCTGGACTCGATTTGTAGACCGATGCTCTTGAACTCACAGGATGCTTCTGCCTCTCTGAGTGCTGGGATCAAAGGCATGTGCCTACATGGCCAGCAGTGGGGTATGTTTCTTATAGGTAGATAAAAAGTGAGGTCTTGTTTCCTAATCACATCAATTAGTCTGTCTCCTTACTGGGGAGCTGGAATTGTTGGCACACTTTTTAAAAAGCGTTTTATTTACATTTCTTATATTTCTTTCTCACTACTGTACCCCAGTCCCTTCCAGTACCCAAAAACCAGGTAGGAGAGAGAGAAAGGGTTAGTGGAGAGGGGGCACAGTTTTCTTAGCTTCTTCCTGCTGGTTAGGATCATCTGGTTCCTTGGAGCCAGTCTAATCCTCCTTTTAGGAGATCTCCAACTTCTTGTCTCACTGCCTCAACAGCAAACAAGAGCCACAGCAGGGAAGCAGCAGCTTCCAAAATTTCTAACAATTCCAGCCCTCCCCCAACCCCCTTTCTTTCTTGGAGCTCTTCAACACTCTCTGGGCTCTGGAATTTACTCTCTTTCCAAAGTTCTAAGATTTAAACTATCTGCAGATGGCAAAGAGCTCCTCTCAGAGCCCACATGAGGCAAATATTTTGCTGTTGTGGACAGTCTAAATCAGTGCCACACCTCACACCTGGGATTAAAACAAAAACATCCTTATATCCACAACGACTGATATTATGATTTATTATTAAGCAATATGTATTAATATTGATGCTTGTCATTTTGTTGCTTTTTAGTTCTATTGCACCTCTCTCATTTCAATATGATGTAACTTTTTTTATTTCTTCTTTGTGTCTTTTTGGGAGTATTTAACATTATCTTCAGGCCAAAGCATTCCTTCTAATATCTTCTATATATAGGGTTGGCTCAATGGTTATAGATTTGTAAAATATCTTTTTTACAATATTTTTATATATTTTTTAATTAATTACACTTTATAAACTTTATATCCCCCTGTGGTTCCTCCCTCCTCCCATCCCAATCCCTCTCTTCTTCCATCCTCTGCATGCATGTCCCTCCCCAAGTCCACTGAGAGGGGAGGTCTTCTTTTTTTTTTCCTCTGATCCTAGTCAATTAGATCTCATCAGGAGTGGCTGCATTGTCTTCTCCTGTGGCCTGGTAATGCTGCTTCCCCCTCATCAGGAGGTAATTAAAGAGCAGGCCAATCAGTTCATGTCAGAGACTGTCCCTGTTCCTATTACAATGCACTTGGATACTGAACTGCCATGGGTTACATCTGTGCAGAGGTCTTAGGTTATCTCCATGCATAGACCTTGGTAGGAGTATGAGTCTCAGGAAAGACCCCTGTGCTCAGATTTTTTAGTTCTGTTGCTCTCCTTGTGGAGTTCCTGTCCTCTCCAGATCTTACTGTCTCCCACTTCTTTCATAAGATTCCCTGCACTCTGCCCAAAGGTTGCCCAGAAGTCTCAGCATCTGCATTGATAGTCTGCAGGGCAGAGCCTTTCAGAGGTTCTCTGTGTCAGGCTCCTAACTTATTCCCTCTTTTCTCCTTCTTCTGATGTCTATCCTCTTTGCCTTTCAGGATAAGGATTGAGAATTTTAGCAAGAGTCCTCCCTCTTGATTAGTTTCTTTAGGTGTACAGATTTTAGTAGGTTTAGCCTATATTATATGTCTAGAGTATATACCATGTGCATCTTTCTGCTTCTGGGATAGCTCGCTCAGGATGATCTTTTCCAGATCCCACCATTTACCTGCAAATTTCATGATTTCCTTGTTTGTTTGTTTGTTTTTTATTGCTGAATAATATTCCATTGTGTAGATGTACTACAATTTCTGTATCCATTCTTCCACTGAGGGGCATCTGGGCTGTTTCAAGCTTCTGGCTATTACAAATAAGGCTGCTACAAACATGGTTGAGCAAATGTCCTTATTGTGTACTTGAGCCTCTTTTGGATATATGCCTAGAAGTAGTATAGCTGGATCTTGAGGAAGCGCTATTCCTACTTGTCTGAGGAAGCACCAGATTGCTTTCCAGAGTGGTTGTACAAGTTTACATTCCCACCAGCAGTGGAGGAGGGTTCCTCTTTCTCCACAACCTCTCCAGCATGTGTTGTCACTTGAGTTTTTTATCTTTGCCATTCTGATGGGTGTAAGGTGAAATCTTAGGGTCATTTTGATTTGCATTTCCCTTATGACTAAGAGCGTTGAACATTTCTTTAACATTTCTTTCTCTGCCATTCGATATTCCTCTATTGGGAATTCTCTATTTAGCTCTGTTCCCCATTTTTTAATTGGATTACTTGATTTGTTGCTGTTTAACTTCTTGAGTTCTTTATATATAGTGGATATTAGTCCTCTGTCATATATAAGGTTGGTGAAGATCCTTTACCAATTTGTAGGAAGTCGTTTTGTTCTGACTACAGTGTCCTTTGCTTTACAGAAGCTTTTCAGTTTCATCAGGTCCCATTTGTTGATTGTTGCTCTTACAGCCTGTGCTGTTGGTGTTCTGTTCAGGAAGTTGTCTCCTGTGCCAATGAGTTCAAGGCTCTTCCCCACTTTTTCTTCTAAGCAGTTTAGTGTGTTTGGTTTAATATTGAGGTCTTTGATCCACTTGGATTTTAGTTCTGTGCAGGGTGATAAGTATGAATCTATTTGCATTTTTCTACATGTAGACATCCAGTTAGACCAGCACCATTTGTTGAAGATGCTGTCTTTTTCCATTGAATGGTTTTGGCATCTTTGTCAAAAATCAGGTATCCATAAGTGTTTGGATTTATGTCAGGGTTTTCTATTTGATTCCATTGATCTACCAGTCTGTTTCTATGCCAGTACCATTCGGTGTTTAGTATTATTGCTCTATAGTACAGCTTGAGATCAGGGATGGAGATACCTCCTGAAGATCTTTTACTGTAGAGAATTGTTTTAGCAATTACAGGTCTCTTGTTGTTCCATATGAAGGTGAGAATTTTTCTTTCAAGGTCTGTAAAGAATTGCGTTGATAATTTGATGGGAATTGCATTGAATCTGTAGATTGCTTTTGGTAAGATGGCCATTTTTACTATGTTAATCCTGCCAAGCCATGAGCATGGGAGATCTTTCCATCCTCTGATATCTTTTTCTAATTCTTTCTTCAGAGACTGGAAATTTTTTTCATACAAGTCTTTGACTTGCTTGGTTAGGTTCACAACAAGGTACTTCATGTCCTTTGTGGCTATTGTGAAGGGTGTTGTTTCCCTAATTTCTTTCTCGGCCCTTTTGTCTTGGGTATACAGGAGGGCTACTGATTTTTTTTTTTTTAGTTAATTTTGTATCCAGCCACTTTGCTGAAGGTGTTAATCAGTTGAGGAGTTCCCCAGTAGAATTTTCTGGGTCACTCAGGTATACTATCATATCATCTGCAAATAGTGATACTTTGGCTTCTTCCTTTCCAATTTGTATCCCCTTGATCTCCTTCAATTGTCTTATTTTTCTAACAAGGACTTCAAGAACAATGTTGAAGAGATACAGAGAGAGTGGGCAGCCTTGCTTTGTTCCTGATTTCAGTGGGATTGATTTAAGTTTCTCTCCATTGAGTTTGATTTTGACTATAGGCTTGCTGTATATTGTCTTTACTGTGTTCAGGTATGTGCCTTGTATCTATGATCTCTCCAAGACTTTAAACATGAATCGTTGTTGGATTTTGTCAAATACCTTTTCAGCATCTAAGGAGATAATCATGTGGTTTTTCTCCTTCAGTTTGTTTATGTGGTGGATCACATTGATAGATTTCCGTATATTGAACCACCCCTGCATGCCTGGGATGAAGCCTACTTGGTCGTAGTGGATGATATCTTTTGATGTGTTCTTGGATTCGGTTTGCAAACATTTTGTTGAGTATTTTTGCATCGATGTTCATGAGGGAGATTGGCCTGAAATTCTCTTTCTTTGTTGGGTCTTTGTGAGGTTTAGGTACCAAGGTGACTGTGGCTTCATAGAATGTGTTTGGTAGTGTTCCTTCTGTTTCTATTTTGTGGAATAGTTTCAAGAGTATTGGTGTTAGCTCTTCTTTGAAGGTCTGGTAGAATTCTGCACTGAAACCATCTGGCCCTGGGCTTTTTTTTTTTTCATGGGAGACTTTTGATGACAGCTTCTATTTCCTTAGGGGATATAGGACTATTTAATTGATTTAGCTGGTCTTCATTGAGCTTTAACATGTGGAATCGGTCAAGAAAATTGTCCATTTCATTTAGATTTTCAAATTTTGTGGCATATAGGCTTTTAAAGTAAGACCTAATTATTGTTTAGATTTCTTCAGTGTCTGTGGTTATATCCCCCTTTTTGTTTCTGATTTTGTTGATTTGGATAGTGTCTCTCTGCCTTTTAGTTAGTTTGGCTAAGGGTTTGTCGATCTTGTTGATTTTCTCAAAGAACCAGCTCTTGGTTTCATTGATTCTTTGAATTGTTTTATCTGTTTATAATTTATTGATATCAGCCCTGAGTTTGATTATTTCCAGCCGTTTACTCCTTGCAAGATGGCGGCACCAGGATGACTCTCTGACCAGCAGCACAGCAGGATCAGCACAGTGACCAGCAGTCAGAACACAAGTAATTGTTTCTCAGGTGAGAGGATACCCCATGGTGAGGGATTCAATCAGCTTCAACTCTCCCAGCTAAACCACTGAAGAGATCCCAGTTCTGTCAGGCACTTGGTTGCCAGCA
>NW_026590237.1:0-2031 GCF_907164565.1 Psammomys obesus
TATATAACTGCAAAAAGAAAAGATATAACCATACAAAAGGAAATATTTAAACAGCACTAAAGTACTGGATTACAGCTTTCTATGACAATCTGTCGCCAAATAAATAATGACCAAATTTGCAATAGAGACTCTGAAAGCCAGAAGGGTCTGGACAATTGTTTTACAAACTCTTAAGAAACCACAACAACAGCCCAGATTACTATACCGAGAAAAACGTTTTTTTTTCTTTTTCTTTTGAGACAGGGTTTCTCTGTGGAGTCCTGACGGTCCTGGAACTCCCTGTGTAGACCAGACTGGCCTTGAACTCAGAGATTCACCTGCCTCTGCCTCCTGACTGCTGGAATTAAAGGGCTGTGCTCTCCCAACCTTCCAGTCAATTCTCCATTAAATTCATGACTTTATTATTGTAGTATTTAAATGGACTTGGCATATAAAATGTATATTTATGAAAACTACTGATTTGTATTAAAAAATGAAATAAAACTGCACAGTATTGGCACAAAAACATTCACGTTGATCAATGGAATCAATCTGAGGACCCAGGTGTATATCCACGTATGTATAGACAGCTGATTTTTTGATAAAGAAGCTAGAAATACAGACTGGAGAAAAGACAGCATCTTCAACAAATGGTGCTGGCCAAACTCTATGGTTGCCTGTATAAGTGTCAAAATAGATTCATATTTATCACCCTATACAAAACTGAACTCCGAATGGATCCAAGACCTCAACCAGATACAGTGACTACGATCAAGAGAAAGTGGGGAATAGCCTTGCACTCATAGGCACAGGAATGGAATTTCTGAGCAGAACACTGATAGGACAGGCAATAAAAACAACAGTGAATAAATGGGACTTCAAAGACAGAAAACCTTCTGTTTCGCAAAGGACAGCCTGTTTGCAGCCTACAAAAAGATTTTTTTTTTTTTTTTTTTTTTTTTACCAAGTACACATCCAATAAAGAGCTAATATATAAGGAACTAAAAGAACCGGACATTAAATTAACAATTATCCTAGTCAAAATGAAAACAGGTCTACAGATAGAATTCTCAAAAGAGGAAACACATCACCCTCCACTTCAGGAAGCCTGCTTCTTATACCCACCTTCTCTAAGCCTCAGCTCACCCATGTGGAGGCTAAAGGAGCTCTGCACAAAACTTAGCTCACACACCAAAAGTTTGGGTAAAAGAACCAAATAGGTCACTTTTTTTTCTTTTTGCCCTAGAATTCTCAGAGGCAGATTCTAAATGGCTGCCACCCATAAATGGCTTCTAGGGTTAAATCTTTCTAGGCTCTAGCTATGAGTTTAGATGCAAAGAACACAGCCTAAGGGATGGGAGGGGCTGCATCTCCTGGTCTTCTATCCAGTAACTCATGTCACTATAGTAATTTTAATTCAATTACTAGGAAGAGGCTACATAGAAGCAGTAGCATCAATGACAGCATATGGCTTGACCTCATCAGTAAGATTTATGTTGTCTCCAATTAGGAACAAATATTCACCAGCCTGACAAATCCAGTTTCATCATCTGGATTTAATGGGTGAAATAGATATAATTTTAAAGATTTCCTCCTTCTCATATTACATATTCCTTAAATTAAAGCTTTTGTTTAATTTTAATTTTTTAAAAAGTTTCTTCATTATCTATCCTGATTGAAGCCTGCTCCCTCAGCTCTCCCCTCTCTCTGTCTTGCCCCCTCTACCTTTTCCCTAGTTTGCTGAAATGGGGAATTCTCCTTCACCATCTGCCCAAAGCTTATCAAGCCTCATCCAGGACTGCCTGGATCCTCTTCCTCTGTGACCTCATAAGGCCACATTGCCATGTGTAAGTGATCAAAGAGCAGGCAACCAAGTTCAGGGGAGAGGCAGCCCCTGCTCCCATTACTCAAGTACCCTCATGGAGACTGAGCTGCCAATCAGTTACATGTAGGTCCTCTCCATTCATAGTCCTTGATTGGTGCATCCGTCTCTGCAGCACCCACTGGGCTCAGAATATTTTAGCTTTGTTGTTCTCCTTGTGGGGCTCCTGT
>NW_026590238.1:0-5743 GCF_907164565.1 Psammomys obesus
TCTGCAATGATTAGACAGGAGCCTAGCATAACTGTTTTTTGGGAGACTTCATTTCACAGTTGATGGAAACAGATGCAGAGATCCACAGGCAAACATTAGGCCGAGCTTGGGGAGTCACATTGGAATGAGTGACCTGGAGGGTTCAAGGGAACCACAAGAAGACCTCCAGAGTAAATTAACCTGGGCCTATGGGGGCTCACAGAGACTGAACCACCCAAATGGAGAGCATGCATGGGCTGAATCTACCACCCTACACATATGTAGCAGATGTGCAGCTTGGTCTCAATGAGGGTCCCCTAACAATTCTAGTGGAGCTGTCTCTGACTCTGTTACCTGTCTTTGGATCCTTTTTTCCCTAGCTGGGATCCCTTGTCTATATTCTGTGGGAGAAGATACACTTAATCCTGCTGTGACTTGATGTGCAAGGGTGGGTTGGTACCCATGTGGGAGTCACCTATTCTCCTCAGAGAATGGGAGGGGAAACTCGAGGATTGGGGGTAAGGGTGTTATTGGGATGAGAGGAGAAAGTGAGCTGTTAGCAGGATGTTTAAACAAATAAATGAAAAAAGGAAAAAAAAGCAAATGATACAGATATGCAAAGGGAAGCAATAAAAAGGCCTACCATAGAAATAAAGTTAGTTTTACATGCATTTGAAAACTATTTTTCCCATTCTGTAGGCTGCTTTATTACCTAAAGGATGAAGTGCAAAATATATTTCAGTTTTATGACGTCCCATTTATTAGTTGATGGTCTTCAGGTTTGTGCCTATGCTATTTTGGTCCTATTCAGAAAATTCTTTCCTGCAAATTCAAAGGTGTCCACTACTTTTTTTCTGTTACTTTTAGGATATCATGAAAAACTTGCAGTTCTTCTGTGATACTTCTAATGTAATATTGTGCATTGTGAGTGATAGAGATCTAGCTTCTTTTTTATGTAGATGTATATAACTTAGCAAGCACCATTAATATGCTGTTTTTCCCTAATAAATCAGATTATTTTTCAAAGATCCTATGACTGTAGGAGTGTACTTTTGAGTGGTGGACCTCAATTCTATCCCAATGGTCAATAGCTCATCGTTAAGCAAGTACCATGCTATTTTTATTGCTGAATCTCTTTGACAAAACTTGAAACATGAAATGGAGATACATTCCATGACCAAGGAGGAATTCCAGTGTGAATGGACTGTCCCAGCTCCTGAGTTCACTGCTGCTTAACCAGAAGTGGCAGACTGGTCTGAGGTGCCCTCTGTACCCATCCAGCAGTTCCCTACTAAAGACTGGAGTGCCCAGCGAGCCACTGAGGACTTGTCAGCACCTCCCAAAGCACAGATCACTGAGTAGGTTGGAGCAACCACTGAGTGGTACTGAGCTCCTCTAAAGACACCTGAGCAAAAAGAAAAAGGGTAGAAGAAAAATAAAGTTCCTAAAATCTGAATAAACACACACACACACACACACACACACAAACACACATTTTACAAACACTAGTTTTGAGTGTTGGGTGTAATGGTACACTCCTGTAATCCTGGATTTAAGGAGGCTGAGGAAAAAGGATTGTGAGCATGGGTGATATAGTGAGATCATCTCAACAATAATGACAAGTCAACAGCAACCAGAGATTGTTTTGAGGTTGGGGCATGTAGCTCAGTGGTAAATCATGCGCTAAGCATGCATAAGATGGCTCTAGGTCCTGTTGTCAGCATCAAAATACCAACCACAAAAGCAGACCATCGGGGTTGGAGAAATGGCTCAAAGGTTAAAAGGACTGGCTGTTCTTTCAGAGGTCATGAGTTCAATTCTGGCAACCATTTGGTGGTTCACAACACCTATATTGGCATCTGATGTCTTCTTCTGGCATGTGGGTGTATATGCAGATAGAGCACTCATACACAAAACAAAACAAAAAATCCAGAGGCACTGTTATACAGGTCCTGATTTCAATTCCCAGCAACCACATGATGGCTTCCAACGATCTATAATGAAATCTAGTGCTCTCTTCTGCAGTGTATACAGAATAAAAAAATAAATAAATATTTAAAAAAACAGGGTATCATCTCAACTAATGACTGTGGTAGATGGGCTAGAAGAGCAGGAAGGGAAGAACGATAGTAGCACCCAGGGTAGAGCTTGCAGCAGATCTCCTCACCAACCATCTGCACCCGCCTCCCCACTCCTGTGTGCACACACTGCACCAACACAGCCAGCTTTATGTAAACACACCCTATTCATGTGCTTGGGATATGCCCTCAGAGGAGCTGCCTTTGTTTAATGCTCTGCTAAAGCTCTTGAAATCCTTAACTTTTGAACAAGGGGTCCTTCACTTTCATTTTACACTGGACTCTTCAAATTATGTAGCCAAGGCCTGTTTACCAAACAAGCAATCTAAGTAAGAACAGCCTGCAAAGCCTCACAGTACTGTAGCCACTGCAGTCATGGGTACTTTCAAAAAAATATCAAGACCCAATGGCCTATGACACAGTCTGTCAACCATCTCTGAATTTCTCTTTCCTGCACACCAAACATAGTTCAAACTGAAAGTGGTATGCTTGGTACACATTGTTTTGTTCTAAACAGGGCTTTTCTGTATAGCCTTGGCTGTCTTGGCTTTGTAGACAAGGCTGGCCTTGAACTCACAGCCACCTATATCTGCCTCTCTGAGTGCTAGGCTCACAGGTGTGTGCCACTGTGCCTGGCTTACAGACTTAAATTTAAGACAGAGTCAATAAGCTGCTTATTGTCTTTGGGGTTTCTATATAAAGGTTTGGAACATAGCTCAGTTGGTAAGGTGCTTACCTTGCATCCATGAAGCCTTGTGTTTGGTATACACATGTAATCCCAATAAGGAAGTGCAGTCAGGATGATCAGAAGTTCAACATCATCTTTGTGTGTTTCGCAGTTTGAGGCTGGCCTGAGATACATAAAAAAAGTTTTACATATATAAAGCCATCTTTTACATACATGGTACCAATGACCAGGGAAACAGGTAAGGAAGGTATTATAGTTTATAATACCTATAAACTATCAAGATGGGAGATAAAAATAATGTGAGGGTGAAGTGGACATGTGGGATGTACGAACAACATGACTGAATGACAAACGTGGGGCTGAGAGAAAGGCCAATATCAAGGGTAGTAGTCATTAAGATTCTTGCTTAGACAACTGAGTGGTTCCAGATGTGGTGATGAATGAAAGAAATTTCCACCACATCTCTCAGTCTCCTTTGTTATGGGTTGGGGGAAACAATCTGAAGGGGCCCTAGTTATGCCTGCAGGCCATATGGTCAAATCCAACTCTCAGACTGCCTGCCTGAACTGTAGTGGCTTAACCACTTACCCTACCACAGCCCACTGGAGGAGTACCAGTGTGAGAAATCCTCCACACTGGGAATCAAATAGGGATCAGCTCCATCTTGTCTTCTAAGGAAAGAAAGGCTGTCATCTCTCTTGTGTAGCTTCATCACTGTGCTGTATTTCCTTCCTCCTTTGTGGCTCCCAGCCTTCAGCAAAACAAATCTGGACTTGCATCATTCTCTCCCTTGTTAGTGAAATGTGATGGTAGTTATTTTAGGGTTTGGGATGGCCATCAGCCAACCTCAGCAATCAGGCTTCCCTGTCTGTGCTTATCAGTTTCAGCAGCCTGGCAGTTGTTGGGTGAGAAAGCAAGGCATAGCTTCAGTAGATGCTGATGTGTTCATGTGTAGATAGGAACACAGAGTACCTTTATGCCTTTACCTTATGTCATGGGAAAACTTCATTTACAAAACATCCATTTCAATGTCCACTAGTCGATCTGAGACCTTAATAGAATAAATATATTCAGGAAGGTAATGCTCAATTCTAGGTTTGAAAAACAACTTTGATAAAGAAAAGAAAGAAATTAACATAAACTTGCAGATTGGGAAAGTAGTTTAGTATTAGTAGGAAGAACAATGATTACCTTGGGTTAATGTCAATATTTGCAAACAAAATGTAAACAATATGCATTTAAAGGGTAAATGGGGGCTGGGGAGATGGCTCTGTGGTTAAGAGAACTTGATTCTCATCCAAAGAACTAAGTTCAGTTCCTAGCATCTATGCTGGGTAGCTCACAATTACCTCTAACTCCAGCTCTGGGGGCTCTGACACCCTCTTTTGGTCATCACAGATACACACATACATATGTACACACAGAGAGTTACACACTGAGAAAATAAACATAGATTTTTAAAAAAGGTAAAATGAGAACCCTACCATTACAAAGTCAACCCCAAATGGATCAAAGGCCCAAATATAAGAGCTATAATTATGTGTAGCTTACATAGAAGTAGATCTTCATGATGTTAAATTCAACAGTGAATACTTAGATATGAAATAAAAATCATAGAAAATCAATAAAAGTTTGGACTTCATCAAAGTAAAATACTATAGTGAACCAAAGGGTATTATCAAGAAGATCACATGACAGTCTACAGAAAGAACATCTGTCTCAAAAACGTAACAGCAGCAACAACAACAGCACACAAGAGTCTGCCTGGGATGCTTTGGGACATTGAAATTTTTTCTCTTAATTCTTGGCTACGTAGGAAGCTATTGAGGAGTGTAGTTCTTTGAATGAAAATGACCCCTACAGTATCATATGTTTGAAAATATGGTCCCCCTTTGGTGGAAAAATTAGGAAGTGTGATCTTGTTGAAGAGGTGTGTCACTATGGGTGGGCTTTGAAGTTTTAAAATCCCACATTATTTTTCAGTTAGCTCTTTGCCTCAAACTTGTGGATCAGGATGTAAGCTCTCAGATCCACTGTTCTGTCTGGTTCTCTGCCTGCCATTCCTGTCTGACACTATGGTCCCTGTCATGATGGTCATGAACTTACCTTCTGAAACTCTAGGTACCCAACCAAATGTTACTTCTGTAAGCATCCTTGGTCATGATATCTTAGCACAGTGATAGAAAAGTAACTAAGACAAAGCATTTCTCTCCTGTTTGAAAACAGGAGAGAAATGCTTTGAGGTACACTTATCTCAAAGATCCTTTTGTCCGGTGTAATTAATAGTAAATTTCAGGCCTCACAGCGCCCCGACCCAGAAGGCCTAGCCCTCTCCGGTGGGACGGGGGAGGGGCTTTCGCCAGGCGCAGCGCAGGCACAGTGCGCGCCTCAATTGTCAAGCGCGACGGAAGCACCGTAGCTATGGCTACAGACACTGAAGGGAAAACGCTGAGCTCATCCTGGGCCTGGTGGGCGGCGGCGGCAGTGAGGGTTGGCGACGGAAAATCGCTTCCTGGGCACGATGGCGGCAGTCATGGGTCTGCTAGTGGACTACTTCTTCTCGGTAGGCTGAGACCCGGAGAATCCGGGTAAGGGTGTGGGGAGGGCGCTGCCTGTGCTCCTTCCCCGCCCACCCAAGCTCCGCCTTCACCCCGAGCTCCGCCTCCGCCCCTTGGGCTCCGCCTCCCTCCTCCCGCGGGCTCCGCCTCCTCCCCCTATGCTCCGCCTCCCTCCTACCCCGGGCTCTGCCTCTGCCCACCCAGGCTCTGCCTCCAACCCCGAGCTCCGCCTTCTCTCACCCAGGCTCCGCCTCCGCCCATCCGGGCTCCGCCTCCTCCTCGGGCACCACCACCGCACCCGGGCTCCTCCCTCCGCCCCCACCAGGCTCGGCCTCCCCTCCTGGACTCCTCCTCTGGGCCCGAGCCCCGCCTCTGCCCCCTGGCTCCGCCTTCACCTCCCAGGGCTCTGCCTCCCTCCGCCCCTGGGCTCCACCTCCGTC
>NW_026590239.1:0-3308 GCF_907164565.1 Psammomys obesus
GAATTTCGGCTCCACATCTAGCCACTCACGTTGTATTATAGGTGTCTTATAGACAAAAATTATGTTTTATCTTGTACGACTGTGAACATCCTTACGACAGAGCACTGAACTCATGATGAAATGTCCCAGACAAAGTTGTGAACCACGGACCTAGAGGTTTCCTAAAACAGAGCACGCTGTAGCCAGGGAACTACAAACAATCCCAGAGTGCAATATGGCGGCTGCAAGCCTCTGTGAGAACTACAAACATGGTGGGCCTCAGAGCAAGGACTTCTGGGATTGTTTGTAGTCACATAGCCAGGTCTCATCCGGTCTTTCGCTTTACCGAGTCGCTAATAAGGAAATACAATTCCCAGAAAGCTGTGCGCACTGCTTACACCCTCCCACGCCAACCTCCGTCTCCTTCCTGCGCTGGCAGCTTTGCCGGACCCAGAAGTGTCCCCCGAAGCCCTTGCCCGTCGCCACAGCGCACACAGCGTTTTCCCCGGATCCTGGTATTCTGTACATGTCCCCGCCCTGCGCCCCTCGCAGTCTTCAGCATCACAAGCCTTCGGAGCCAATTTGTGACGTCATCGCCCCGCCCCCCTGGTAACGGAAGTAAACACAGCGGGCTGCTGGAAGCCACTTGTGTGCAGGAAAAATGTACACTTTGAATTCTCCTGGACAGACGCAGTCCAGCCGGTTCCTGCTCCTTGGAGAAGGGATCCTGGGGTCCCTCCCCCTTTTTAAAAAGTGATTTCGAGTCTCCCAGTTAAAGCAGGGCTTGTATTGGTTAGGCAGAAATGTGCCGAGGCAGATAACACATTTTTTTAAAGATTAAAAAAAAAAAAAAAGAAAAAGCCAAAGGCTGAAGCGATTGCTTAGAGGTTAACAGTGCTGGCCTCTCTTGCAGAGGTTCTGAGTTCAATTCTCAGCAACCACGTGTTGGCTCACAGTCATCTGTAGTGAGATCAGGGTGCACAGGCAGAATGCTGTACAATAGATGAATGGATGAAAGGATGGATGGATGGATGGATGGATGGATGGATGGATGGATGGATGAATCTTAAAAAAAAAAGCAGAGCTTTGTCATCCCAACAGCCAGGGCTCTGTGATACAGAGAATCACTATCTCTTCCAGAAGTGTGGTGTTCCATCCCCAGCGACCAGACGGTGGCGCTCGAACCATCTGTCAAGGGATGTGGTGCCCTCTGGTGGCACACACGTTCCACTTACTAACTTTATATGCATGATGTGTTTAATATTATGTATTTATTTTAATTTAATAAGAACAGGCCAATTTAAGTCTCAAAAGCAGGCCTCCTCCTCGAGTCCTGTGGGGTCAGAATGCGGGAGGACTCTGTGCTAGGTCAAAGCAGGGCCTGCGGCCACCCACCCTGTGTCCATCCTCTGTGCTCTCCCCAACCGATGGTAAGATTTTGTTACTGAGGACAACACCTCCACAAGTCATTGGGCACAGAGAATCCTGGAAGCTGCCTACCTAGAACCTTCACCACCTATGGACTACTGCTCATGATCCTGGAATGTACGCTGCGTTCCACCGGAAGAGAAAAGCACACACCAACCCAGCCATTCACCCTTTGTTCTCCAATGGTGACCTGCCTACAAGAATTGCTGGCGAGTTTTTGGCACAAACGTCATGGAAGTGACCATCTAATATCTGCTTGGGTTTCAGGAGGCCCACTCCATGAGAAGGAACCTTGATCCAACACTGGGTGGTCAGGAGCCTGAGTTTGCACAGGCCAGGGACATAAGAGAAATATGAATGCTACAGTTGTGCTAAAGGAGCACAGCCATACTCACATATCAGTGCCTTGCTTGTCCATAATCAGAAACTTCCTCCTACAGCAAATGGGAACAAATCCAGAGAGCCATGTCCAGTTGATATGCAGACAGTGAGAGAGGCCTTCGATCATTCCACTCTAAATGAGATATCTCAAGCAAATCCCTCCCCACAGGGCTCAAGGAAGTCTTTGTGCTGAGTGTAAGCGACACAGGGGATAAAGGACAGGAACCAACACACATACCACAAGCTAGATTTTCTATCATTTTATCCTGTTGGGGCTACCTCACCAGGCCACAGGGGAAGAGGATGTGCTCAGTCCCGATGTGACCATGATATGCTGGCGTGGATGGGTGGGTATGGGGGAGAGGGATCTCATTCTCTGAGGAGCCAGGTGAGGGGCTATAGGGGAAACAGGGAGGAGAGGAGGTAGGGGTCTACAACAGGGATGTAAAATAAACAAATAAAAATAATAAATAAAAAATAAGGGGCCTGGGTAGACAGGTCAGAGTTTAAGAGCACAGGCTACTCCTCCAAAGGTCCTGAGTTCGATGCCCAGCATCCACACGGCAGCTTACAACCCCTTACTGTAAGGTCTGGCCCTCTCTTCTGGTGTGCAGGCAGAATACTGTACAAATAATTAACAAATCTTAAAAATAAGAACTATACTATGGTTCACAAATAAAGGTCTCCTCCATGCAAAAAGAACACTCACCACCAATAATAATAATAATAATAATAATAATAATAATAATAATAATAAATGAAAAACTTAGTTTTTCTTCAAGGGAGTCTCATTGGGGGAAACAAACCAGACTAACTTGTGGGTTCCATGAGCAGCAACAGATGGCAACAGAAAAACTCAAGGGCATACTTGTGGGTTTTCAATGCTGCCTCTTTAGGCACCAGGCATCCTCCTGGTACACAGGCACAACTACCCATGCTGGCAAAACACTCATACATATAAAAACAAACAAATAGATGCGATTTACACTTCTTAGGAGGGGGGGAAGCACAACCCTCCATTAGTAAGTAAAGCTAATTTACTGCACGCACAGCCCCAGCTTAAATTTATGTAATCCCAGTTTAAATGTGTCCAGTTTAAATTCTCTTCCTCAGCTGGGCCCAGCCAGTTCCTGCTCACTGGAATAGGAATCCTGGGGTCCCTGCCCCCCTTCTTTTAGTGAGTGCAAACTACTCTCCCAGTCAAAACAGGGCTGGACTTGGAAAGGTAGACAGAAATTATAAAACATTTTTAAAGATTGTAACAAAAAGCCAGGTGTGGTGTCACATTCCTGAACCATCAGTGTGGCAAGAAGAGGCAGGTGTATGTTCTAGGTCATCTGAGTTTGCAAAACAAGTTCAGGACATGCAAGGCCACACTGAGAAACCCTGTCTCCAAAAGCAAAGTCTTGCACCCCCTGCCAGCTCTTCACACTCACTTGTCTGACATGTCCTAAGTCACATAGTATGATTTCAACCAGGCTAAAGAAAGTCCTGCCAAGTATGGTGGCACACAACTTTAA
>NW_026590240.1:0-8629 GCF_907164565.1 Psammomys obesus
GATTACATAAAGTTAGGTAGTCTTCAGAAATTTCAGAGACCTACAGAATATGGCATTTAAAATATCTTTATTATTTTAAAGATTCTTAGACAATGAGACAGGCCATCTCCTGGCAGCACTCTCTCTACCTCAAAGAGGATGAGCATCAAAGGACCTCCATATGGAGATGGCTTCAAAGGTAGCAAACATGCCAACCAGACAAAAAGAAAATACCCAGGCTTCACAACAGACAGATTCCTGCCAAAAATGGGCAAGCTTGAATGCAGGATAAATGTACTGTGAAACTCTGCCAAGACAGGGTAAGCAAGTCCTAAGTAGTTCCTGCTCCATATATATGTCTGTCCAATATTCTAAGCCGGAAGGCTGAAGATGATGCTCCAATGTTATAGAGAGTTTTGGGTGACTATTCAGGCAACAGACTGTCTCTGTCAGATTTATATTTTTTGGAAGCTGCTGACATGCACGTTCTATTAACTCCAGTAGCTAATTATATTCCTTTTCAAGTCTCTGGTGTGGTTGAAGACCAAATACTTACAGTTCCACAATTAAGCTTAAGTTGTTTAAAATTTAAGAAAATGTTTTTATATAGGTATGACAATAAGAATTAAAGTTGATTTAGGTATAGAACTCTAACCTTGTCAGGATAGATGTGATAATCAGGTACTATCTCCTAAGTTGCTAAATACACATGCACTGGATATTTTAAATGTAAATTTTACCTAATAGTTTTCATAATTTTATAATTATTATTGTATTGAAAAAAAGGAGCTTTTATTGAACTTAAAGGGGGAAATGTTGGTATAAAAATAAAGGGGGACAGTCAGGACTTGGGGCGGGGCAAGATGGCTGCACCAGGAGGACTCTCATTCTGAGGAGCAGCACAGCAGGATTGGCATAGTGACCAGCAATCAGAACTCGCAGCCATAAAACACAAGTGATTGTGTTTCTCAGATGAGAGGATACCCCACAGTGGGGGATTCAATCAGCTTTAACTCACCCAGCTAAACCGTGGAAGAGATCCCGGTTCCGCCAGGCGCTTGGTCGCCAGCCCAGAGCTACACCCCAGCGTGATCTAGTCACTGTCCCAGACTGAACTGTGGGCCCACAACACCATAGACTGGATTTCCCAGTAGAGAGATAACCCCACGGAGCAGGAAAGGATTGGGACCGACCTCAGGTTACCCAGACATCCCCTGGAAAAGACTCGGGTTCCGCGGGCGCCCCAAGAGCCAGCCCGGACCCAGAGCCGGGACACAGGAGCCTGCACGGAGCCCTGCCTGTGCGCCTGATTCGCCCCCTCAGATAGAACTGTGGGCACCAGGGCACCATGCACCAGAGACTGCATTTCACTGGCAGGTGCAAACCCACAGGGAGGGAAACGGCTGGTCTGATCTCAGAGCACCCAGCAGACACCCCCACCCTGAAAAGGACTACGGAAAATTACCCAGTTTAGGCAGCAGCGAAGGCTCCAAATGGCCAGAAAGGCGGAGCCACAAGCGGGCATCTGTGCCTGTGGGTTCTACTCGCCACCCCAGACAGAACAGCAGTCCCCAAAGCAAAGACTGTGTGTCTCTGGCAGAAGGAAACCCCCAGCGGAAGGGATCATCAGCTCTAATGCTTAGGACACCAGCACCAAAACACTTCCTGGATTCGCGCAGACTCTAGACTCTAATGCAGGCAGGAGCGCTGTGCTCTGCCGCCATTATTGAGTTCCCCTAGGGCACTGGGACACATAGCTGCATCCTCAGACCTACAAAAGCCAGAAAGCCATTACAGCAGCCCTCAGATACTGTGCCAAGGACCAACCAGTTATCCCTAGCTAGACTGTCAAAACTGTGGAAATTCCTGGTCCTTCAAGAGGGCTGCACCCACAGCATCTGGACCAGAGCAGTGCCTGCAGCCGCCATACCAGACAGGGACACACAGCTTCTGGTCGAGAGTGAGGCACCCATCCTCCAGACCAGAGCAGCACCCCCAGGCGCCAACTCAACCTAGGTGCACATTCTCCAGGTCCAGAGCAGAGCACTCAGCCTCTGGCCCAGAGACTTGCTGAGTGCACCTCTCACTTTCCCGGACAGAACTGTGTGCCCCAGGATAACAGACTGAGTTTCCCTGTTGGGAGAAAACCCACAGCTAGGGAATCAGCAGGTTCTTCAAGAGGACTGTACATGGAAATTTAGTGAGCAGCAGCACACTTAATTTATAACAAGAAACCCAGCAGTGGGGCAGCTGTCTTAGGAACTTCTATGGGTAAGAGGAGATCCCCCTGCCTAACATAGACCAAAGCTACTACTCAGGACTATAAACCTGAGGTGAGTAGTGGCAACTCCTGAGAAACACTGGCCATACAGTGACCATAACCAAAAAGCAGAGGAGGACACCTTCAGGAAAAATCATCTGCCGGCCAAGGGGATACTCCCTACATCAGGACTCCAGGAAGCACAGAAACTAAGAGCCAACACCTAAATCAGCCCAATGGATAGAGGTCAGCGTAAAAGCTCAACCAAAAAAGACAGAGCAATATGGCATCTCCAGAACCCAGCCATCCAGGGGAGAACAGCCCTGGACAATGCAGCATAACAGAAAATCAAGATGATGACCTTACATCTATGTTGATGAAGAGGATAATAGAGGAAACAAATAAAATACATAAAGAATTAGAGGAAGATAAAACCAAACAGATCATGGCTATCCGTAAAGAAATGGAAGAAGATAAAGACAAGCAGATTAGGGCCATCCGTGAAGAAATATGGGAAGATGCAGCCAAACAGCTTGTGGCCTACAGAGAAGAAATAATTAAATAACTGAAATAAATCAAAGAGACAGACTTGAAGGAACTAAAAGAAAAAGAGGAAAATACAAGCAGACAGGTGAAGGAAGTAAACAAAACAACCCAAGACCTGAAGATAGAACTAGAAAAATTAAAGAAAACACAAATGGAGTAAATAATGGAGAGGAAGAATTTAGGGAAGAAAACAGGAACTACAGAGGTAAGCATAACCAACAGACTACAAGAAATGGAAGAAAGAATCTCAGGTGTAGAAGATACAATGGAAGAAATCGATGTATCTGTCAAAGAAAATGTTAAATCCAAAAAATTCCTGACACAGACCGTCCAAGAAATCCAAGACAATATGAAAAGACAAAACCTAAGAATAATAGGAATAGAGGAAAAAGAAGACTCCCTTCTCCAAGGCCCAGACAATATTTTCAACAAAATCATTGAAGAAAATTTCCCCAAGTTAAAGGAGAAGCCAACAAGGATACATGAGGCCTACAGAACACCCAACAAATTTGACCAGAAAAGAAAATCCTCCCACCACATAATAATCAAAACAGTAAGTATACAGAACAAAGAAAAAATACTAAAAGCTGCAAGGGAAAAAGGCCAAGTAACAGATAATGGCAAACCTATTGGAATCACACCTGACTTTTCAACAGAAACTATGAAAGCCAGAAGGGCCTGGACAGATATCATGCAGACCCTAAGAAAACACAGATGTCAGCCCAGGCTACTATAACCTGCAAAACTCTCAGTCCTCATAGACGGAGAAAACAAGATATTCAATGACAAAAACAAATTTCAACAATACCTACACACAAATCCAGCATTACAGAAGACACTGGAAGGGAAAATACAACCCCCCAAAAATTAGCTTCTTTCAAGAAAACACAGGAAATAATTAACCTTACTACACTAAAACAAAAGCAACCAAGCACACAACCTTATGAACACAGCCAACATCAAAATCAAAGGATCTAACAGTCACTGGTCATTAATCTCTCTCAACATCAATGGACTCAACTCTCCAGTAAAAAGACACAGATTAACAGAATGGATACGTAAACAAAACCCAGCAATCTGTTGCATACAAGAAACACACCTAAGGCACAAAGATAGACATTACCTGAGGGTAAAAGGTTGGAAGACAATTTTCCAAGCAAATGGACCCAAGAAACAAGCAGGAGTAGCCATTCTAATATCTGATAAAATAGACTTTCAACCTATTAATAAAAAGAGATGAGGAAGGACACTTCATACTCATCAAGGGAAAATTCCACCAGGAAGACATCACAATCCTGAACATCTATGCCCTAAATACAAGAGCACCCACATTTGTTAAAGAAACATTGATAAAATTTAAACCACATATAGGTCCCCACACATTAATAGTGGGAGACTTCAACACCCCACTCTAAACAAAGGACAGGTCAACAAAACAGAAATTAAACAAAGAAACAATATCTCTGACTGAGGTCATGAATCAAATGGACCTCACAGACATTTACAGAACTTTACACCCAAACACAAAAGAATTTACCTTCTTCTCAGCACCTCATGGAACCTTCTCCAAAACAGACCATATAGTTGATCACAAAGCAAGCCTCAACAGATACAAGAAGACTGAAATAATCCCTTGTATCCTGTCTGATCACCATGGAATAAAGCTGGACTTCAACAACAACAGAAATAGCAAAAAGCCTACACACACATGGAAACTGAACAACTTGTTACTAAATGACAGCTGGGTCAGGGAAGAAATAAAGAAAGAAATTAAAGCCTTTCTAGAACTCAATGAAAATGAAGACATAACATACCCAAACTTGTGGGACACAATGAAAGCAGTGCTAAGAGGAAAGTTCATAGCACTAAGGGCCTTCAAGAAGAAATTTGAGAAAGCTCATTCAAGCAACTTAATGGCCCACTTAAAAACCCTAGAAAAAGAAGAAGCAGACACACCAAAAAGGAGTAGACGGCTGGAAATAATCAAACTCAGGGCTGAAATCAATCAATTAGAAACAAATAAAACAATTCAAAGAATCAATGAAACCAAGAGCTGGTTCTTTGAGAAAATCAACAAGATCCACAAACCGTTAGCCAAGCTAACTAAAAGGCAGGGAGACACCACCAAAATCAACAAAATCAGAAATGAAAAGGGGGACATAACCACAGACACTGAGGAAATGCAAACAATCATTAGGACTTACTTCAAAAGTCTATATGCCACAAAATTTGAAAATCTAAATGAAATGGACAATTTTTTTTGATGGATTTGACTTACCAAAGCTGAATCAGGACCAGGAAAATCAATTAAATAGTCCTATATCCCCCAAAGAAATAGAAGCAGTCATCAAAAGTCTCCCACCCAAAAAAAGCCCAGGACCAGATGGCTTCAGCGCAGAATTCTACCAGACTTTCAAAGAAGAGCTAACTCCAATTCTCTTCAAACTATTCCACAAAATAGAAACAGAAGGAATATTACCAAACTCATTCTATGAAGCCACAGTCACCTTGGTACCTAAACCTCACAAAGACTCAACAAAGAAAGAGAATTTCAGGCCAATCTCCCTTATGAACATTGATGCAAAAACACTTAACAAAATACTTGCAAACCGGATCCAAGAACACATCAAAGATATTATCCACTATGACCAAGTAGGCTTCATCCCAGGTATGCAGGGGTGGTTCAATAAATGGAAATCCATCAATGTGATCCACCATATTAACAAACAGAAAGAAAAAAAACCACATGATAATCTCCCTAGATGCTGAAAAAGCATTTGACAAAATCCAACCTCCATTCATGTTTAAAGTACTGGAGAGATCAGGGATACAAGGCACATATCTAAACATAGTAAAGGCGATATACAGCAAGCCTATAGCCAACATCAAACTGAACAGAGAGAAACTTAAAGCAATCCCACTGAAATCAGGGACAAGACAAGGCTGCTCACGCTCTCCATATCTCTTCAACATAGTGCTGGAAGTCCTTGCTAGAGCAATAAGACAGTTGAAGGAGATCAAGGGGATACAGATGGGAAAGGAAGAAGTCAAATTATCACTATTTGCAGATGATATGATAGTATACATGAGTGACCCCAAAAACTCTACCAGGGAACTCCTACAGCTTATAAACACCTTCAGCAAAGTGGCTGGATACAAAATTAACTCAAAAAAAATCAGTAGCCCTCCTGTATCCAAAAGACAAAAGGGCTGAGAAAGAAATCAGAGAAACAACACCATTCACAATAGCCACAAATGACAAAGTACCTTGGTGTAACACTAACCAAGCAAGTCAAAGACTTGTATGAAAAAAATTTCAAGTCTCTGAAGAAAGAATTAGAAGATGTCAGAAGATGAAAAAATCTCCCATGCTCATGGCTTGGCAGGATTAACATAGTAAAAATGGCCATCTTACCAAAAGCAATCTACAGATTTAATGCAATTCCCATCAAATTGCCAACACGATTCTTTACAGACCTGGAAAGAAAAATTCTCAACTTCGTATGGAATAACAAGAAACCAAGAATTGCTAAAACAATCCTCTACAATAAAATATCTTCTGGAGGTATCTCCATCCCTGATCTCAAGCTGTACTATAGAGCAACAGTTATAAAAACTGCATGGTACTGGCATAGAAACAGAATGGTGGATCAATGGAATCGAACAGAAGACCCAGAAATAAACCCACACACTTACAGACACCTGATTTTTGACAAAGATGCCAAAACCATACAATGGAAAAAAGATAGCATCTTCAACAAATGGTGCTGGTCCAACTGGATGTCTACATGTAGAAAAATGAAAATAGATCCATACTTATCACCCTGCACAAAACTAAAGTCCAAGTGGATCAAAGACCTCAACATAAAACCAGACACATTAAATCTGCTAGAAAAAAAAAGTGGGGAATACCCTAGAACTCATTGGTACAGGAGAAAACTTCATGAAGAGAACACCAACAGCACAGGCTCTAAGAGCATCAATCAATAAATGGGACCTCATGAAATTGAAAAGCTTCTGAAAAGCAAAGGACACCGTCATCAAAACAAAGCAATTGCCTACAGATTGGGAAAGAATCATCACCAACCCTTTATCTGACAGAGGACTCATATCCAATATATATAAAGAAATAAACAAGCTGAAAAGCAACAAACCAAGTAATCCACTTAAAAAATGTGGAACAGAGCTAAAGAGAGAATTCTCTGTAGAGGAATATCGAATGGCAGAGAAGCATTTAAAGAAATGCTCAACCTCATTAGACATTAGGGAAATTAAATCAAAACAACCCTGAGATTTCACCTTACACCCATCAGAATGGCCAAGATCAAAAACTCAAGGGGCAACACATGCTGGAGAGGTTGTGGAGAAAGGGGAACCCTTCTGCATTGCTGGTGGGAATGTAAACTTGTACAACCACTCTGGAAATCAATCTGGAGCTTTCTCAGACAACTAGGAATAGCGCTTTCTCAAGATCCAGCCATACCACTCCTAGGAATATACCCAAAAGAGGCTCAAGTACACAAAAAGGACATTAGCTCAACCATGGTTGTAGCAGCTTTATTTGTAACAGCCAGAAGCTGGAAACAACCCAGATGCTCCTCAACTGAAGAATGGATGCAGAAACTGTGGTACATCTATACAATGAAGTATTACTCAGCAATGAAAAATAAGGAAATCATGAAATTTGCAGGTAAATGGTGGGACCTGGAAAGGAACATCCTGAGTGAGTTGTTCCAGAAGCAAAAAGACACGCATGGTATATACTCACTCATATAAACATACAACATAGAATAAACCCACTAAAATCTGTACATCTAAACAAACTAAGCAAAATATAGGACCCTAACTAAAATGTTCAATCCCCATCCTGAAAGGCAAAGAGGATGGACATCAGAAGAAAAAGAAAATAGGAAACAACCTCGGAACCTGCTACAGAGGGCCTCTGAAAGCCAGAAGAAAACAAGAAACAACTTTGAAACCTGCCAGAGAGGGCCTCTGAAAGCCTCTGCAGTATAGACTGTCAAAGCAGATGCTGAGCCTGATGGCCAACTGATGAAATTTTATGTAAGAAGTGGGAAATAGTAAGAGCTGTAGGGGATGGGAACTCTACAAGCAGAGCAACAGAACAAGATAATTTGAACACAAGGAACTTCCCAGAGACTCATACTCCAACCAAGGACTATTCATGGAGATAACCTAGAACTCCTGCACAGATGTAGCCCATGGCAGTTCAGTGTCCATTGGGTTACATAGTAATGGGAAGAGGGACTGCCTGTGATATAACCTGATTGGCCTGCTCTTTGATCACCTCCCCCTGAGGGGGGAGCAGCCTTACCAGGCCATGGTAGAGGACAATGCAGCCAATTTTGATGAGAACTGATAGACTAAGATCAGAAAGGAGAGGAGAACCTCCCCTATCAGTGGACTTGGGGAGTGGCATGCATGCAAAAAGGGGAGGGAAGGTGAGATCGGGAGGGGAGGAGGGAGGGGCATATGGGGGGATACAAAATGAATATAAAAAATAATAATAATAATAATAATAATAATAATAATAATAATAATAAAGGGGGAAAGAAAGTCAAAAGGAGAGAGAGATCAGGAGGCCAAGACTTGGAACCATGAGGTAGGAGGGGTTTTGAATCAGGAGGAAAGATTAAAGCAAATGATATGATTAAAACAAATATTATGGGTAAAATCTGAATGGTGGGAAACTATATGGGCTTAGATGTTTAGGGTGGAGAAACTATTGCCCAGCATTGTGCTCTAGGTGGTTAACTAAATGAATCCCAGGCTCTCTGTGGTGATTTGGGTATACTGCTGGTTTAGGAATAACCACTGTTTAAT
>NW_026590241.1:0-2513 GCF_907164565.1 Psammomys obesus
AAAATAGAAGGTTTCTATGTAAATGAGAGATTATGTTGACTGAGGATTTCTATTGAAGGCTCTTCAATTGAGTGTGACAATATCTCTGAGCAAGTGGCCTTGGGCTGGAAAAGAGAGCTAACTGAGCATGGAATGATGAAGATACAAGAGCACAAGGCAGTAAACAATATTTGCCATGGTTTTTGCCTTATTTTTCTGAAAACTTAGTTTCTATCCTAGGCTTCCAAATGATGGACTGTGGTCTGACAGGACTAAACAAGTAAACCCATTCATGACCTGAGATGTTTTTGTTTAGAGTATTCAACCACAGCAGCACAGTAGCAGGTTAGGGAAAAAAATGTATGCCAAAAGTGACTTTGCTCCTGGACAGACCTTAAAATATTCTCTTTTTAGAGGATTGTGGAAAATATCAGATCTTGAGATGGCAAAAGTCCAGAGCTTAATTGGCTCTTCCTTTAAGATCTGAAAGTTCAGAATGTTGAGTGTAGTGCATACAGAGGAAATGGATAGCCTAGGATTTCTGTGGAAAATTGACTCCTTAGAAATTTAAGCTATAGGTCATTTGAGTAGTAATTTGGCCCCAAATCTTTCTTAGTCTGCTCATGTTCTAAGAATTTAAGTAAGGTAGAACTGAAAAATGGGAAATGGTTTCCTAGATGGTGATGTTTGCTTTTAAACCTGGCTTGGATGTTAGTCAAGGCTACATTTGAAATCTTGATTCTCATGGGAGAGCCTTCGAAGTATGAGTCCAAGGATGGAAGATGTACCCACAATATATTCTGTGTTGTCAACATATTTTACCAATGTTAATATTTAAAATGCTTAATAGAATATATGTATATATGTTTGTATGTATTGTTTGAAGATATATGCATCTTCATGTTGTCGTTTGTTACTATAAGGGACATCATGCTGAAGTTCTGCCTTCTAAGAGAATTATCTAGATTGCCAGATAATGTAACAACAGTGAGATTTGTTTTTTAAAAAAGCATGTTATATATGTGTAATGTAACTATGAGTTCTTAGGCCATTACAGATATGTGAAGACATGATGACAATTTTTGGGATTTATTATGACCATTCCTACATGATGGTCAAGATCATGTTGCCAGTTTGCACTTTGGATTTTTTAGACATTGTATTTTTTTATTTTTATTCTCTTTTATTTATTACAATTTGTTCTTTTGTATCCCAGCTGCAGCCCCCTCCCTTATGCCTTCCCAATCCCACTGTCCCTATCTCTGAGTCTATTAAATTTATATATATATATATACATATATATATATTGTTTTTGACTTTGCAACCCAATGTGATCCCTCCTTCCTGTGCTCTCAGTCCACCCTCAAACTTCTCTCTCTTCTCTCAGAGAAGGGTTGCCCTCCTCTCCCTGTATCAACCCCTCGCAACACATTAAGTCACATCAGGACTGATATATCCTCATCCACTGAGGCCAAGCAAGTAACCCCTGACAAGGGGAGGCAGTAGAATTCACATTACTCCACTTCCCACTCCACCCACATGGACCAAGCTGCTCTTGATACAGATAAGTTTAGTGGGCCTAGGTCCACACTATGCATATGCATACTCCTTAGTTAATGTCTCATTTTCTGTAACCCTGCTGGGTCTGGGTTACTTGTCTCTGTTGGTCTTCTTGTGGCTTTCTAATCCCTCCAGGTTCTTCGATCTTTCCCCCAGTACTTCCACAAGACCCCCAGAGATCCACCCCATGCTTAGTTGCAAGTTCCAGCATCTGTCTCCATTGGCTGCTGGGTGGAGCCTCTGAGATAACAGACATGTTTAGGCACTTTTATAAGCTCAGCAAAGCAACATTTACAGTTTCATTGGCTGGCTCTCTAGCATAAGGTGGGTCTCAGGTTGGCCCAATTATTGGTTGTTCTGTTCCTCAATCTTTGTTCCCTCATTATCCCTAAACACCTTGTAATCAGGGTAATTTTTGGATCGTGGGTTTTGTGGTCCAGTTGTTGTTCCCTCTCTCTACTAGTCCTGACTGGCTAGGAGGTGATCACTTCATTTTCCTTGTCACTTTTCCCCTGCCCCTCTGTTAGAAGTCTCAGCTAGAGTCACACCCAGGTCCTCTCAGGAACCTTCCTTGTCAAATGACTTCAAGGAGAAACCGCCTCAGTCTCCTTTCCTGTTCTCAGTGCTCTCACCTCCTACTACAATTCTCCCCACATCTGATACCCACATTTGTTTCCCTCCCCATTCCAACTTCTGCCCAGTTACCTCTATTCATCTACTTCTGCTGTCTGTTCTTTGTTTATTCTGAGTGACATCTGGCAACCTTCCATGGACCCTTCTTACTTAGCTTCTTTGGGTGTGTGGATTCTAGTATGCTTATCCTGTACTAGAGGTCTAATATCTGCTTATAAGCAATATGTTTCTTTCTGTGTCTGGATTACCTCTCTCTGGATGATTTTTTCTAGTTCGATCCATTTGCCTGCAATTTCCATGATTTCTTATTTTTAATAACTGAGGAATATTCCATTGTGTAA
>NW_026590242.1:0-5198 GCF_907164565.1 Psammomys obesus
GAACTCAGGTTGCCAGGATTGTGACTTTATCACCTTCCATCCTCTGTCATGTTATTTCAGACTAGGTATACTCTGTTTATGAACCCCAGTTTATGAGATGGCAGGATAGAGGAGATTTGAATATACATAAAATGTATAATAGATTTGAATATACATAAAATGTGTGCAATGGTGAAAAATAGAAAATGTAAATCACATTCTGAGAAAATTCAAATTTGAAGATTAAGATCAAGAAGAATATTAATCTGTGTAGAAAAGTACAGAAAAGGGAAAGGTTACTGTGTAAAAGAAGTCACTTATTGATGATGAATAAAGAGAGCATAAATATTAAAGTCTTCTAACAAACATTTCTGTTTTAGTGGGACAACAGGGATTATGTCACCGCTAAATAAGATGACCAGATGGCTAAGGTGTTAAAATTTCCAGTGAGCAAATATGCATAATTATGTGTTCTTTTGCAGCTGAATTAATTGGCTTAGTGAAAGGTCAGACTTATTCTAGCAACATATATTTGTCAAAACTACATGTAGGTAGATTAAAAAAAAACATTTTTAAGTAATTTTTAAAATTTTTATTAATTAAAATTTATTCACTTTATATCTTCCCTGTAGCTCCCTCCTCCCCTCCAAGTCCCACCCTCCCTTTTCCACTCATGCCCCTCCCCCCCAGTCCACTGATAGGGGAGGTCTTCCTCCCCTTCCTTCTGATCCTAGTCTATCAGGTCTCATGAGGAGTAGCTGCATTGTCTTCCTCTGTGGCCTGGTAAGGCTGCTTCCCTCTCAAAGAGAGGTGATCAAAGAGCAGACCAATCAGTTCATATCAGAGACAGTCCCTGTTCCCATTACTATGGAACCCACTTGGACACTGAACTGCCATGGGTTACATCTGTGCAGGGGTTCTAGGTTATCTCCATGAATGGTCCTTAGTTGGAGTATCATTCTCAGATAAGACACCTATGTCCAGATTTTTTTGGTTCTGTCGCTTTCCTTGTGGAGCTCCTGTCTTCTCCAAGTCTTATTATTTCCCACTTCTTTTATAAGGTTCCCTGCACTCTGCCCAAAGGTTGGCCATAAGTCTCAGCATCTGCTTTGATACCCTGCAGTGTGGAGCCTTTTAGAGGCCCTTTGTGGCAGGTTCCTGTCCTGTTCCCTGTTTTCTCCTTCTTCTGATGTCCATCCTCTTTGTTCCAAATGGGGAATGAACATTTCAGCCAAAGTCCTCCTTCTTGGTTAGTTTCTTTAGGAGTACAGATTTTAGTAGGTTTATCCTATATTACATGTTTAATATCCACTTCTAAGTGAGTGTATATCCTGTGTGTGTCTGCTTCTGAGATACCTCACTCAGGATGATCTTTTCCAGTTCCCACCATTTACCTGCAAATTTCATGATTTCCTTGTTTTTTTGTTTTTTTATTGCTGAGTAATATTCCATTGTGTAGATGTACCACAATTTCTGTATTCATTCTTCAGTGGAGAGGCATCTGGGTTGTTTCCAGCTTCTGGCTATTACAAATAAAGCTGCTACAAACATGGTTGAGCAAATGTCCTTGTTATGTACTTGAGCATATTTTGGATATATGCCTAGAAGTGGTATAGCTGGATCTTGAGGAAGAGCTATTCTTAATTGTATGAGAAAGCACCAGATTGATTTCCAGAGTGGTTGTGCAATTAACAAAACATTTTTACTGAGTGACTTTGACTGAACACTGTAATTTAGTAGCTTGGACTCCAAGAAAAGGTAAAAATGTAATTTTTTCATTAATCATTAGCCTCACATTATGTAGGAAGAATTTGCTAGTAACTTGAGCTAGAATGACTTGCCAGTGTTTGGTATTTTTGATCCCTTCTATAACTTTCTAACTGTGCTTTCACATATCACACTTTGCTAATTTCTAGTGTGCATGTGCGTGCATGCGTGTGTGTGTGTGTGTGTGTGTGTGTGCGTGCGCGCGCGGGTGTGTGTGTGCACACCCACACCTGTGTTTGGAAAACAGTCTCACTGTCTAGCCCTCCATGTCCTGGAACTCATTGTGTAGACCTGGCTGGCCTTGAACTCACAGGGATCTGTCACCACACCAGGCTGATATATATGTTATTACTGATAAGGTAGTATATGGCCAAGAGTCAACACGTAGGCAACAGTAAGCTAAAATCAACTTACCCAGTTTACTTTTGAGAAGATTGGTAAAGCCCTTTGGGTACATAGCTTTTATTTTATTTCACTAGGGACCTAGGACATTTCTAGACAGGTCTAGTTAGTACTTTTCTTTGAGTGCCAATGCGCTGATTCATAGTTCAAAGATGATTAGTTTGTAATTGACTTGATCTTATCTTTTGAGGAAATATGGTGTGATAATAAGGAGCAAAGTAAATGTTCATAATTATTATGCTTATTTGCTTATCAAATTAGTTGTGGGATTCTGAAGCCAAAAAAATGGAAAGATCAAGACAAAATTGATTAAACCTGGTTCAGTTCATATCTTTTGCTTATTTTGCAGATTATTTGCAGATCTGAGGAATTAGTTGGGCTGAGAATACAATAGATCAGTGGGAGAGCCCTAGCCTGGCATTTTTAAGGCCCTGGGTTCAATACTTAGTATGACAAAAACAAAACAACAAAAATCCCTGCCAACTTCCAATTGGTGTGGCAGGTGTGGTAGGGCACAACTATTGTAGCACCCAGAAGGTGGAGGCAGGAGGATCAAAACCTCAAGGTCATTCATTTTCAGCTACATATCAAGACAATGTAAGACCCTGTCTGAACAACAAGAAAAAAAAGCCAGGTAACTCTTGAGTAATCCACACCTATCCTGGGGTCTGTCCTTTCCCTGAGTGCCTCTCTTTCCATTAATTTTCCATGTTTAATTCTGTCTTTAAATGTTTTCCTGACAAACTCTTGCTTGACTCCTCCTTTCAGTAGACTGGGGGAGGGGGAAGGTGGAAGGAGGGAGGGTGGGACCTGGAGGAGGTGAGGGAGGGGGCTACAATGGGGATATAAAGTGAATAAATTGTAAAAAAAATAAATGAAATTAAAAAATAAAACCCAAGTAGATGCAGGGGTAAGGGTTTGAAGGCACAGTGCTCTAGCTTGCATGTCACTAGGTTCAATCTTCAGGCACACACATGGGGGGAGGGGACAGGCAGGCATAACATAAGGGCTCATAGACCCTCTCTCAAAAATAAAAAGTAGAGGCAGTCAGTCAAGGTGGATCAGTGAATAAGAGTACTTACCTGACAAGGTGAGTTCCATCCCTGGAACCCATGTAAAGATTGGAAAAAAAAAAAAAAAAAAACAAGCTGTATATTCTTTAGTCCCAACATTCTCGTGGCAGGATAAGAGAAAGAGATGGGAGAATCATAAAGAATCTCAGAGGCCAGCTAAGCTGGAGTTTGCAGCATGGCAGAAACAGAAGAGACACTGCCTCAAAAACAAGGTGGTAGGTTACCATAGACTCCTGAAGTTGTCTTCTGGCTGCTGCACATCACGAAAGCACACAAAAGAAGTAATGCAAATGATTAAGTACGCTTAAATCACATACTTGGGGACTGAAAACTCCTATATACTAACATTGGTATGTGGCTAGATACTCTGGAAAAGGTGAAATCTTGTAGGTTCCTCGAGAAGCAGCTCTGGAAACTATTTTAAGTATGCTTTCTCTTTTTTTCAGGCTTTTTTTTCTTGAACAAGGGGCTTCTTACTCATCTCAGAGGACTGGCTCGAGGATCCCTGTACAAAGTACATGAACCGTTACACATACGTGAAGGCAAGCCTGGTTGTTTTTAACCTTTTATGCCTACATGATGAAAAAGCCCATTTTGGGGGGATGGGGGAAGATGATTGAAGGGTGGGACCAGAGGAGAGCAGAGAGGGGGCTGTGGTAGGGATTTAAAGTGAATACATAAATAAATTTAAAAAAAAAATGAAAAAGAAAAGCCCATTTTCCTTGGTAGGTACACAGAATGATAGTTTGGAGGTAATGAAACATGCATGTTAAAGATTTTTATTTAATTACCGTATATGTAGGGTTGGATATGTGCACATGAATACCTGTGCATGTAGAAGCATCAGCTTTTTTTTTTTAACAAGTGTTTCTGAGGCACCTGATATACGAACTAGGAACTGAATTCAGGTCTTCTGCAAGAGCGCCACATGCTCTTAACCATTGTCTTATCTCTCCATCCCTGAGAGGTATACATGTTAACTGTTGAGGTTTCATAAACATCTTATTTATAAAATAATGAAGATAGTTCACATAATAGCTTGAGGTAGATACCAGAGTGAGAATCTGAGTAGTTCCTAGGAGCCTTGGGGACTGAGCTTTTCTTATTTCCACTTTCTGTATAGAGGTACAGAAGACTAGACCACAGATCTAGTGCACGAGTAAGGAATGAGCCTGCTATTTGTACCAACCTAAACACTTGCCTGTAGTTGTGTTAGAGAGACCTTGTTAATATATGCTTAACTGCAGTTAGTTTCACTTACTATTATTATATGCAGACTCTCGCATGCCTTAGAAATTAGGAGTACTCATTAAAATTATGACCTCTTTAAAGGGTCTAGAGAGAGAGAAAGAGAGAGAGGAATGTGTGTAAAGTTGAAAATTCTTGGTGCTCAGCCCCTCCACTCTTACACTAACCAAACTAGTGAGAACTATATTATGTCAGTGAGCATCAGTAGTCTGTACACTGTTTGGGCTATTCTGTATACATTTTTTTTACTCAGGAGGAATTTCAGAAATAAGATAATTTACTAATGGTTATGTTTTGCAATTCTTTATGATTTAACTGTAATTAGTGCACCAAGTTGGTGATGTATACTCTGCATTCTGACAAAAAATCCACCACTTCCATGAGATTACATCTTTTTCTAACCGTAACTGGGTTTTGATCATTTAATTATTGAACTAATGTAGCTACATTCATTTTCCCATGGCTGGAATGTGTATTTTGAAATGCTAGGAAAAAACATTATTTGAAATATTGTATGTTTATTTTCTAATTCAATTTGCTCCTGGCGATTTAATTCTTTCCCTTTTTCCATATGGCATGTTTTAATTATCCATGTGAATCATGGTGTGTGGTAATTAATTTCAGTTTTTCTCTTCAGCATTTAATATTTTGTGTTAAGCTAATTCACTCTTGCACGGTGGACATTGATTCATTAAATTGCACTCTTTGCTTTACCTTTCTCTGTTTTAA
>NW_026590243.1:0-36516 GCF_907164565.1 Psammomys obesus
CTAAAATATTAACTTTAAAACATATCCAAGAATATAAGAAATTACCTTAATTTTTTAATTAATTACACTTTATTTATTTTTTTATCCCAGCTGTAGCCCATACCATCATACCCTCACTTTCTCCCTCTTCTCCTCCCATTTCCCTACCTCAAATCACTGATAGGAGAGGTCCTCCTCCCCTTCCATCTGACACTATCCTATCAGGTCTCATCAGGACTGTCTGCATAGTCTTCCTCTATGGCTGGTAAGGCTGCTCCTCACCTCAGCGGGAAGTGATCTAAGAGCCAGTCACTAAGTTCATGCCAGAGACAGCCCCCATTCCCCTTACTGGGAAACCCACTAGGACACTGAGCTGCCATAGTCTACATCTGTGCAAAGGTTCTAGGTTATCTCCATGCATAGTCCTTATTTGGAGTTTCGGTTTCAGAAAAGACCCCTGGGCCCAGATTTTTGGGTTCTACTTTATTTACTCATTCTATAATATCCTCATGGAAAAACACATCAACCATCATAAAAATTTTCAACTATTGTAGTCTTTGCAACAGATGGAAAGCACAAGAGAAAAGTACAACCAATCTAAATTCAGAGTTGTCAAGCCAAGTCCCAATGAAACCTCTACAAAAAAAAAAAAAAAAAATTACTCACCTAAAGCTAAGAGTGATCAGAAATATTGTAAGAGCAGAGGATCAGGAGTTTCTTATGAGGCTAGTGTGTAGTGTGTTCAGAAGCTATGCCAATAATGTCTCATCAACATGATTGCATGAACACAAGCTGAACAAGAATAAAAACAATAGACAGGCTAATGGTAGCTGAAGAAAGACCACAAGGCTTCAACCCTATAGGCAACCCTGTAAGAACTACAGGCAACTTAGGAATGCTTAGTTGGGAGAGTATTCACTAGGGAAGAGCACACGAATTGTTACCAAATGGTCAGTGCTGAAAATATACACACAAGCAGACTGAACAGGATGTATTTAGGAATAGAAAGACAGAAAGAGAGAGAGAGATGATAGATGATAGATAGATAGATAGATAGATAGATAGATAGATAGATATCTAACAAAAATTAATGAAAAAAGACCTTTAATTTGAAAAAGGTAAGAGTGATATATGGAATGGTTTATAGGAAAGAAGGAAATTATGTAATTATATTCTCCAAAAATAAGAAGTAATAAAAAGTTGTATCTTACTACAATAATTGGCCAATTGTTTGCATGTGACTTTTCAAATTGTAATATAACTTTTATGTGTGTGTGTGTGTAATATCTATATCTATCTATCTATCTATATATACAATATACATATAATTTTCCAAAATGTCATGTTTTCTTAATTAAATCTTTATTTTTTATATTAGTTACAGTGTATTTACTTTGTATCCCAGCTGTAGCCCCCTACCCATTCCCTCTGAAAAAGACACTGTTGTCAGAACAAAGTGACAGCCTACAGACTGGGAAAGGATCATCACCAACCCTATATCTGACAGAGGGATGATATCCAGAACATATAAAAAATTAAAAAAGTTAAAAAGCAACAACTCAAGCAACGAATTAGAAAATAGGGTATGGAGCTAAACAGAGAATTGCCTGTAGAGGAAAATAAAATGGCAGATAAACATTTAAATATGTCATGTTTTTTAAATGAACAAAATGTTAGGCACAATCACTAAAGAAATGAAGTGAATGACACAAACTAATTTCAGCCAACTTGAATCAAAATTAAAGTTTTACATTTTGCCATCTTTCTCCTCATGCACATGTGTGTGTGGTATGTCAGACAGAAATTAAACCCATATATATCACCTTCCACAAAACTAACTTCAAATGGATCAAATACTTAAAATACAAACCCAGAAAGTACTAGAAAAAAGCACAGACAATACCCCAAATGATAAGGTATAGAAAAGGACTTCTGAATAGAAATATGCTTGCCTAAATATTAAAGTCAACTATTAACAAGTGAAATATCATAAAACTAAAAACTTCCTAGACTGCTAAAGAAAACAACAACTGAGTTAAGAAGCCCACAAAGAGACAACCTTTGCCAGCTAAACACCTAATACAGCACAAAAAGCCCCCCCCCAAAAAAAGAGTAAAAAGAAATATAACAATCAAACACTAAGAGCTCACTCAAAAAATTGGCTTGTTCCCACCAGCAGTGGAGGAGGGTTCCCCTTTCTTCACAACGTCTCCAGCACGTGTTGTCACTTGAATTATTCATCTTAGTCATTCTGATGGGTGTAAGGTGAAATCTCAGGGTCATTTTGATTTGCATTTCCTTGATAACTAAGGACATTGAACATTTCTTTAAGTGTTTCTCTGCCATTTGATATTCCACTATTGAGAATTCTCTGTTTAGCTCTGTACCCCATTTTTTTAATTGGATTACTTGATTTGCTGCTGTTTAACTTCTTGAGTTCTTTATATAGTCTGGATAGTAGCCCTCTGTCAGATATTAGCTTGGTGAAGATTCTTTCCCAGGCTGTAGTTTGGTTCTGATGACAGTGTTCTTTTCTTTACAGAAGCTTCTCAGTTTCAATGGGGTCACATTTATTAATTGTTGCTCTTAGAGCCTGTGCTGTTGGTGTTTTGTTCAGAAAGTTGTTTCATAAACCAATGAATTCAAGGTTCTTCCCCACCTTTTTTTTCTAACAGATTTAGTGTGTCTGTGTCTGATTTTGTATTGAGGTCTTTGGCCACTTGGACTTTAGTTTTGTGCAGGGTAATAACTATGGTTCTATTTTCATTTTTCTACATGTAGACAACCAGTTGGACCAGCAACATTTGTTGAAGGTGCTATCTTTTTTCCATTGTATGGTTTTGTCATCTTTGTCAAAAATGAAGTGTTCATAAATGTGTGGGTATAGTTCTGGGTCTTCTATTTGATTCCATTGATCCACCATTCTGTTTCTATGCCAGTACCATGGACTTTTTATTACTATTACTTTATAGTACAGCTTGAGATCAGGGATGGAGATACCTCCAGAAGATCTTTTATTGTAGAAGATTGTTTTAGCAATGCTGGGTTTCTTGTTATTCCATATGAAGTTAAGAATTTTTCTTTCCAGGCCTGTGAAAATTGTGTTGGTAATTTGATGGGATTTGCATTGTATCTGTAGATTCCTTTTGGTAAGATAAACTTATACAACTACTTTGAAAATCAATCTGGTGCTTTCTCAGACAAATAGGAGTAGCCCTTCCTCAAGACCCAGCTATAGCACTCATAGGCATGTATCTAAAGACTCTCCAGTATACAGAAGGACATCTGCTCAACCATGTTTGTAGCAGCTTTATTTGTAAAATCCAAAAGCTGGAAATAGCCCAGATGCCCCTCAGTTGAGGAATGCATACATCAATTGTGGTACATCTACACAATGCAATATTACTCAGTGATAAAAGAACAAGGAAATCATGAAATTTGTAGGTAAATGGTGGAAACTGGAAAAGATCATCCTGAGAGAGGTATCTCAGAAGCAGAAAGACACACGGGGTATATACACACTCAGAAGTGGATAGTAAACATATAATATAGGATAAACATACTAAAATCTGTACAGCTAAGAAAGCTAATCAAGAAAAAGGACTCTGGCTAAGATGTTCAATCTCCATTCAAAAATGAAAAGAGGATGGACATCGGAGGAAGGAAAAAACAGGGAACAGGACAGGAACCTACCACAGAGGGCCTCTGAAAGGCTCTACTCTGCAGGGTATCTAGGCAGATGCTGAGACTCATAGCCAAACTTTAGACAGAGTGCAGAAAATCTTATGAAAGAAGTGGGAGATAGTAACACCTGGAGAGAACAGGAGCTCCGCAAGGACAGCAACAGATCCAAAATGTCTGGACACAGGGGTCTTTTCTGAACCTGATACTCCAGTCAAGGACCACTCATGGAGATGGCCTGGAACCCCTGCACAGAGGTAGGTATGGCAGTTCGGTATCCAAGTGGCCTCCATAGTATTGGGGATAGGAACTGTATCTGACAGGAATTGATTGGCCTGCTCTTTGATCACCATCATCTAAGGGGGAGAGGGTGGGAGCAGCTTTACAGGCTACAGAAGAAGAAAATGCAGCCAGTCCTGATGAGGCCTGACAGACAAGGATCAGAGGGAATGGGAGGAGGACCTCCCTTATCAGTGGACTGGGAGAGGGACACAGGTTGGGCAGAGAGAGGATGAGATTGGGAGGTGAGGAAGGAGGGAGGTACAAGGGTGATACAAAGTGAATAAACTGTAATTAATAAAAATAATTCAATAATAAGAAAAGAAAAAAGCAGAACCAAAAAAATTTGGCTTGAGATCTAAACAGAGACTTCTCAAAAGTAGAAATAAAAATGGCTAAAAAGTGTCTGGCTCCATTATCTTCCTCTGCGGCCTGGTTAGGATGCTCCCATCTCAGGAGCAAGTAATCAAAGAGCAGGCCAATCAGTTCCTGTCAAAGGCAGTCCCTGTTCCCATTACTATGGAACCCACTTGGACACTGAACTGCCATGGGCTACATCTCTGCAGGGGTTCTAGGTTATCTCCATCATTGGACCTTGGTTGGAGTATCAGTCTCAGAAAATACCCCTGTTCTTTTCTGAAATACCCCTGAAAAGACCCAAGATTTTTAGGTTTTGTTGCTCTCCTTGTGGAGCTCATGTCCTCTCTAGGACTTACTATTTCCTACATATGTCATAAGATTCCCTGCACTCTGCCAAAAGGTTGGCCATAAGTCTCAGCATCTGCTTTGATATCCTGAAGGCTGGAAAAATGTTTTTTTCAGCCAAACAGACCCATTATCCAAGCTAGGATAGCTACCTTAATAGCTACTAAATAGAATTTCAACAAAAATTAATCAAAAGAGATGAGGAGGGGCACTTCATTCACATCAAAGGAAAAAAAATCCAGCAGGAGGACATGAAAATCATGAACAGCTATGCCACAAATACAAGAGCACTTGCATTTGTAAATGAAACATTATTAAAGCTTAAATCACACATTGATCCCAACATGTTAATAGTGGGAGACTTTAACAATCCACTCTCACCAAGGGAGAGATTATGTAGACAGAAGCTAAATAGGGAAATAATGATACTTATAGATGTCCTAAATCAAATGGACCTATTAGAAGTCTACAGAACTTCGTAAACAAACTCAAAAGACTACACCTTCTTTTCATCACCTCATGGAACCCTCTCAAAAACTGACCATATAGTCAGGCACAAAGTAAGCATCAACACATACAAAAAGATCAAAATAATTCCTCATATAGTATCAGACCACCACACCGAAAACTAGACTCAATAACAGCAGAAATAACCAAAAGCCTGCATGCACATAGAAACTGAACAACGCTCTACTCAATAACAGCTTGGTCATGCAAGAAATGAAAAAAGAGATAAGAGACTTCCTAAAATTCAATGAAAATGAAGGCACGACATACCCAAACTTATGGGACACATAGAAAGCAGGGCTAAGAAGAAAGTTCATAGCAGTAAGTGCCTCCAGAAAGAAGTTTGAGTTATCTCATACAAGCAACTTAGCCGAACAACTAAAACCTCTAGGGAAAAAAAAAAAAAAAAGAAGCAGAAAACCAAACAGACGTAGACAGTTGTAAATAGTAAAACTCACACCTGAAATCATTGAGTTAGAAACAAAGAAACCAATTCAAAGAATCAATGAAACCAAGAGCTGGTTCTTTGAGAAAATCAACAAGATAGACAAACCCTTAGCCAAACTAACTAAAAGGGCAGAGAGAAACTATACAAATCAGCAAAATCAGAAATGAAAATGGGGACATGATTACAGACACCGAGGAAAGCCAAACAGTCATTAGGTCTTACTTCAAAAGCCTATATGCCACAAAATTTGAAAATCTAAATTAAATGTACAATTTTCTTGATAGATTCCACTTACCAAAATTAAATCAAGATTAGGGAAATAGATGAAATAAAGAAAAAAAAACAACAAAAAAAAACCCCCAACCCAAAAAAAAAAAAAAAAAAACAAGAAACAAAAAACAAACAAAAAAAAACCAAAAAAACAGGGCCAGTTACAGAGCTGAATTCTACCACATGTTCAAAGAAGAGCTAACTCAAATTCTCTTCAAACTATTCCACAAAATATAAAAAGAAGGAACATTATGAAATTCTTTCTATGAAGCCACAGTCATTTGATATCTAAACCACAAAAAGACCCAACAAAGAAAAAGAACTTCAGACCTCTCTCTCTTATGAACATTGATGCAAAAATACTTGCAAACCAAATCCAAGAACACATAAAAAATATCATCCACAATGACCAATAGGCTTCAACCCAGGTTTACAGGAGTGGTTCAGTATACAGAAATCCATCAATGTAATCTACCATATAAACAAACTGAAGGAGAAAAACCACATGTTCCACTTCTTAGATGACTAAAAAGCATTTGAGAAATTCCAACACCCATTTATGTTTAAAGACTTGGAGACATCAGGGATACAAGGTAAATACATAAATATAGTAAAGACAATATAGAACAAGCCTATAGTCAAAATCAAACTAAATGGAGAGGCACTTAAATCAATCTCACTGAAAAGACAAGGCAAGGCTGCCTACTCTCTCCGCATCTCTTCAACATAATACTTGAAGTCCTACCTAGAGCAATAAGAGAAATAAAAGAGTTCAAGAGGATACAAATCAGAAAGGAAGAAGTCAAAGTATTATTATTTGCAGATAATATGATAGTGTACATTAGTGATGCCAAAAATTCAACCATAGAACTTCCTAACCTGATAAACACTTTCTGCCAACTGGCTACGTAAAAAAATAACTCAAAAAATAAACAAACAAACAAACAAAAAAATAGTAGCATTCCTGTATACAATAGGCAAAAGGGCTGAAAAAGAAATTAGGGAAGCAACACCCTTCACGATAGCCACAAATAACACAAAGTACTTTTGGTGTGACTCGAACCAAGCAAGTGAAAGATCTGTTTGAAAAAAAATTCAAGTCTCTGAAGAAAGAAATTGAAGAGGATATCAGAAGATGGAAATATCTCCGAAGCTCATGGATCGGCAGTATTAACATAATGAAAATGGCCATCCTGCCAAAAGCAATCTACACATTCAATGCAATTCTCATCGAAATACCAACACAATTGCTTACAGAACTTGAAAGAAGAAATCTCGACTTCATATGGAAAAACAAAAAAAACTAAAATTGATTTTAAAATCCTGTACAATAAATTCTCAGGAGGTATCACCATTCCTGATCTCTACAGAACAATAAAAAAAAAAACAACTGTATGTTACTGGCATAGTAAGAGAATGATAGATCCATGGAATCAAATAGAAGACCCAGAAATAAACCCATACACCAATGGATATTGATTTTTGACAAAGACGCAAAACCACAAATTGGAAAAAAATATCTTCAACAAATGATGCTGGTCTAACTGGATGTCTACATGTAGAAAAATGCAAATAGAGACATATTAATCACCCTGCACAAAACTAAAATCCAAGTGAATCAAAGACCTCAACATAAAATCAGACACACCAAATCTGTTAGAAAAAACAGTGGGGAAGTGCATGAACTCATTGGCAGGAGACAACTGGAACAGAACACCAACAGCACAGGCTCTAAGATCAACAATCAATAAATGGGACCTCATGAAACTGAAAAGCTTCTGTAAGCAAAGGACAATGTCATCAAAACAAAGGGATAACCTACACACTGGGAAAGGGTATTCAACAAACCTAAATTTGCAGGGGGCTAATATTCAGAACATATAAAGAACTCAAGAAGTTAAAAAGCAATAAATTGTGTAATCCAATTTAAAAATAAGGTACAGACTAAACAGAATTCTCTATAGGAGAATATCAAATGTCAGAGAAACACTTAAAGAAATGCTCAATATACTTGGTCATCAGGGAAATGCAAATCAAATCGACCCTGAGATTTCACCTTACACCAAAATAATGGCTAAGAACAAAACCTCAAATGACAACACATGCTGGAGAAGATGTGAGAAAGGTAAATCCTCCACCACTGCTCTTTGGAATATAAACTTGTACAACCACTTTGGAAATCATTCTGGCACATTGTTAGACAATTACAATTACGAACAGTGTTTCCTCAAGATTCAGCTTTAGACTCCTGGGCATATATCCAAAATATGCTCAAGCACACAACAAGGACATTTGCTCAACCATGTTTATAGCACCTTTATTCGTAATAGGAAGAATCTGGAAACAACCCAGATGTCCCTCAACTGAGGAATGGACACAGAAATGGTGGTACTTTTACACAATGGACTTAAAAATTTCAAATCAAGGAAATCATGAAATTTGCAGGCAAATGGTCGGAACTATAAAATATCATCCTGAGTGTGGTATCCCAGAAGCAGAAAGAAATACATGGTATATACTCACTCATAAATGTATATTAGACTTATAAGATAAACATACTAATATATTTATACCTAAGGAAGCTAAGCAAGAAGGAGGACCCAGGGTAAGATGATGAATCCTCACTTAGAATGGCAAACAGTACAGATATTGGAAGAGGGAGAAAACAGGGAACATGACAGGAGCCTACCACAGAAGGCCTCTGAAAGGCTCTACCCAGAAGGGTATCAAAACATATCCTGAGACTCATAGTGAAACTTTGGGAGGAGTGCAGTTAATCTTATGGAAGAAAGGGGAAATTGTAAGACCAGGAAGGGACAGGAATTCCACAAGGAGAAAAATAAAACCAAAATATCTGGGTACAGGGTACTTTTCTGAGAGGATTCTCCAACCAAGGTCCATGCATGGAGATAACATAAAACCCCTGCACAGATGTAGCCCATGGCAGCTCAGTCTTCAGATGAATTACCTAGTAAGGGGAACAGGGGCTGTCTCTAACGTAAACACAGTGCCTGACTCTTTGATCACCTTCCCCTGAAGGGGAAGCAGTCTTACTGGGCCACAGAGTAAGACAAAAAAGCCAGTCCTGATGAGACCTGATTAGCTAGGGTCAGATGGAAGAGGAGGAGGTCCAACCCTATCAGTGGACTGAGGGAGGGGCATGGGAGGAAGAGAGGAGAGGAGAGTGGGATATGAAAGAGATGAGGAAGGGGGCATAGCTGGGATACAAAGTGAATAAATTGTAATAAATAAATATCAGATGCATATATGCAGTAGACACAGACATATAGACCAAAGCATACCACATGACCAGTTACCCAGAGTTCCTCATCATTCTGTATGCTGATAATGCAATCCGGGTCTTTCAAATTTATACATCCTCATATAATTGCACCATTAAACTGTTTATTATATGAGAAAAAAAAAACAATTCAGACATTCAAAAGAAACCAAGAGTTGGTTCTTTGATAAAATCAACAAGATAGACAAAACCTTAACCAAACTAACTAAAAAGCAGGGAGAAACTAGACAAATCAACAAAATCAGAAACAAAAAGGAGGCCATAATGACAGACACTGAAGAAATTCAAAGACTCGTTGGGTCTAACCTCAAAAGTCAATACACCATAAAGTTTGAAAATATAAATGAAATGGAAAATTTTCTTGATAGATCATTTACCAAATTTGAGGCTCCTTAATCTAAACTAATAATCTCAGGATGATGTATTCTTTGTAAATGATTTTAAAGTCGATCCTATTTTATACAGATTCATCATAGCTTGAATGCATAACAAAGAGATATCTAAAGTCAGCATGACACCGTAAACATCTCTCATGCTTGTACTGTATCCTTTAAGTGCAAAATCACACTTTCTAAATCTCTTAACTTAGCTTCTCCTTTTTATCAATACACACCAGTGTTGTCAAAAATGGGGAAGAAAGGGGGCTATCTCTTAATTAATTTTCTACTGAATGTTGCATCAATTAGTCATTCATAGCAGATCTCAGGCAGATTGCTGAAGTGTGCAGGCCCAGGGCTGTTTGTGGTACAGGCAGCTGGTGAGACTCTCAAGGAGGTTTGTGTTGGGGGCTGAACTGCTGTGGGAGGAGTACTATAATGCTGCTGACAGTAGTAATCTGCCAGGTCTTCAGCCTGCACACTGCTGATGCTGAGAGTGAAATCTGTCCCAGATCCACTGCCTGTGAAGCGATCAGGGACCCCAGTGTATCGATTGGATGCAGAGTAGATTAGCAGTTTAGGAGGCTGCCCTTGTTTCTGCTGGTACCAAGCTACATAACCACTCACACTCTGACTGGACTTGCAGCTTAGGGTGATTCTGACTCCAACAGATGTGGACATGAATTCAGGAGACTGGGTCATCACAATGTTCCCCTCAGTCCCTGCAATCAGAAATACACAATGAGTATACACATATACACACAAAGAGTTCCTGATACAAATGTTGGTATCTAAAATGCCTTTTGTAATGGCATTGCCTGCATACAATTTGTTTCCTATAGTAAATAGCTGTTTCTCTACAAATGAATTATTTGGATGATATTCTAATACTTTTTTAATGTCTCACCAGACATTAAAGAGGGATTATTTCAATCTTTTATCTATTGAGGCTTGCTTTGTGACCAACCATATGGTCTATTTATAAAAGTTTCCATGAGGTGCTGAGAAGAAGGTAATTTCTTTTGTGTTTGGGTGAAAGGTTCTGTAGATGTCTGTTAGGTCCATTTGATTCATGACCTTTGTTAGAGTCATTGTTTCTTTGTTTAATTTTATTTTGTTGACATGTCCTTTGTTGAGAGTGGAATGTTGAAGTGTCCCACTATTAATGTATGGGAATCTATGTGTGGTTTAAGTTTTATTAATGTTTCTTTTTACAAATGTGTGTGCCCTTGTAGTTAGGGCATAGGTGTTCAGTATTGTGATGTCTTCCTGGTGGAATTTTCCCTTGATGAGTATGAAGTGTCCTTCCCCATCTCTTTTTATTAATTTTGGTGGAAAGTCTATTTTATCAGATATTAGAATGGCAACTCCTGCCTGATTCTTGGGTCCATTTGCTTGGAAAGCCGTTTTCCATCCCTTTATCCTCAGGTAATATCTATCTTTGTGACTTAGGTATGTTTCTTGTATGCAACAGATTGCTAGGGTTTGTTTATGCATCCATTCTGTTAGTCTGTGTTTTTTTTTTTTTTTTTAATTGAAGAATTGAGTCCATTGATGTTGAGAGAGATTAATGACCAGTGGCTGGTAGATCCTATGATTTTGATGTTGTGTGCTTGGTTGCTTTTTGTTTTACTGTAGTGAGGTTAATTATTTCCTTTGTTTTCTTGAAAGTAGCTAGTTTTCTTGGGTTGTATTTTCCTTTCTAGTGTCTTCTGTAATGCTGGATTTGTGTGTAGGTATTGTTGAAATTTGTTTTTTTCATTGAATGTTTTGTTTTCTACGTCTATAAGGACTGAGAATTTTGCTGGGTATAGTAGCCTCGGCTGACGTTGGTGTTCTCTTAGGGTCTGCCTGATATCCATCCAGGCCCTCTGGCTTTCATAGTCTCTGTTGAAAAGTCAGGTGTGATTCAAATGTGTTTGCCCTTATATATTACTTGGCTTTTTTCCCTTGCAGCTTTCAGTATTTTTTCTTTGTTCTTTATACTTACTGTTTTGATTATCTAATTTATTGGGTGTTCTGTAGGTCTCTTGTATTCTTATTCGCCTCTCCTTTAACCTTTAAGTTGGGGAAATTTTTTTCAATGAATTTGTTGAAAATATTTTCAGGGCCTTGGAGTAGGGAATCTTTTTTTTTTTTTCGTCTATTCCTATTATTTTTAGGTTTTGTCTTTTTATGTAGTCTTGAATTTCTTGGATGGTCTGTGTCAGGAATTTTTTAGATTTAAAATTTTCTATTGATGGATACTTTCATTTTTTTCCATTGTATCTTCCACACCTGAGATTCTTTCTTCCATCTCTTGTAGTCTGTTGGTTATGCTTACCTCTGTAGTTCCTGTTTTCTTCCCTAAGTTCTTTCTCTCCAAAATTTCCTCCATTTGTGTTTTCTTTAATTTTTCCCAATTCTATCTTCCGGTTTTGAGCCATTTTGTTGATTTCCTTCACCTGTCTGGCTGTATTTTCCTGTTTTTCTTTCAATTCCTTCAGCTGTTTGTTTGAACAATCCTCTGTTTCTTTTATTTCTTTCATTGATTTAAGTATTTCCTCTCTTAAGGCCACAAACTGTTTGGCTGCAACTTCCTGCATTTCTTCATGGATGGCCATAATCTGTTTTCTTTATCTTCTTCTATTTCTTTACGGATGATCATAATCTGTTTGAGCTCATCTTCCTCTAGGTCTCTATGCATTTCATTTGTTTCCTCTCTTATCCTCTTCATGAGCATAGATGTTAGATTATCTTCTTGAATTTCAATTATGTTGGAATGTTTAGGGCTACTCGTCCTTGCATAACTGGGTTCTGTATTTTTGCTCTGTCTTTTGTTGGTTGAGCTTTTATGCTGGCCTCTACGCATTGGTCTTTCTTAGGTGTTTGGAGTTAGTTTCTAGTGGTTCCTGGAATCCTTTGTTTGAGAGGGTCCCCTTGGCAGGAAGATGTTTTTCCTGAAGGAAGCCTCCTCAGCTTTCTGGGTATAGTCCACTATATGGCCGTTGTTTTTCAGTAGTTGCTACAGCTCTCCTCAGGCTTTGAGACCTGAATGGTAACTGTGGTCCTTGTTATTTGAGAGGGCTTTCCTCTCATCTGGAGAAGTCCTGGAGACAGCTGCCCTGCTTCTGGGTTTCTTGCTGTAAATTTAGTGAGCTGCTGCTGTAACCTGTGTGTCCCGTGGTTTGGGCAGTTTTGTTAGGGATAACTGGTTGCCCCTTGTAGCAGTATCTGGGGGTTGATCTCGGGGATCCTGGGCTTTTGTAGGTCTGAGGTTGGGGCTCTGTGAAGTTTGTGTACTGTTCTACTGGTAATAGCAGGTTTTCTGGTGCACAGCAGGTCCCTGGGTTTGGCCAATCTGCATGATCTTTTCCAGGGATATACTGGATGACCTTATTCGAGTCCCCATTTCCTTCCTTCCCTATGGGGTTTACTCCAGACAGGGACTCCCAGTCTCTGTTGCCCTTGGGTGCACAGCTGTCTGTGACAGGGAGTTGGGCACGTAACAACTCTTTGTGTTCGTGGTTTGAGCCCAGTTCGATGATGGCAGCTCGTACCTGCCGGTCTGCGAGACCTTTTCCAGGTAAGCCCTGGGTGACCCATGTCAGTACGGTTTCTTTCCTTCCCTGTGGGGCTTTCTCCGACAGACACTCCCAGTCTCTGTTGCCCTGGGGTGCACAGCTCTGTCTGTGCCGGAGAGCTGGGTGTGCAACAACTCTCTGTGCTTGCAGCTTGAGTCCAGTTCAGTGATGGCAGCTCATACCAGCTGGTCTGCGGGACCTTTTCTGGTAAAGACTGGGTGACCCGTGGCCAGTCCCTTTGCCTTCCTTCCCTGTGGGTTTTTCTTGCGACTGGGACTCCCAGTCTCTGGTGTTTTGTGCCCACTGCTCAGCCTGGGAAGGTGATCAGGACACACAGGCATGTGTGTCTGGTCTGGTCTCACTTGCCGGTTTTGACTGGGTGACCTGAGAGTGGACCCAACTGATTCCCATGCCGTGGGGGGTTTCCTCTCAACTGGGAAACATGATCTCTGTTGTTTTAGGGCCCAGAGTTGAGTATCTTGGTGGCTGTACAGAAAATGTTGTCCTGATCCTTAGAAGCAGTATTCTTCTGGCACCGCCATCTTGTCCCTAGTGGTTTGTTGTTGTTGTTGTTGTTTTAATTTTTAATGTCAGATGTATGTACATGTATTTGAATCTATAAAATACTCCAAGATCCCATAAACCAGCAAATAGGCCCTAATATTTCCAAAGACTGTTTAGCACAAATACTCTAAGCATTATACTGAATGAATGCTGACAGTTCTTAAAGGGGTTTAATTCTTGCAGTTTGTATAATAAATCTATGAATAACTCTGAAGGAATTGAATGCAAGATGAACACTGCCCAGCTCAAAAAGCAATTGCTTGTGGAATCTTAATCTAAGCTAGTAATGTCATAATTCTGTATTCTTTGTAAATGATTTGAAATTCTATCAATTTTTATACAGATTCATTATAGCCTAAAGGCTTAACCTGGAGATATCTAAAGCCAACATGACACTGTAAAGTTCACTGATGCTTCTTTGCTTGTACTATATCCTCTCAGTGCAACACAACAACATCTAAATTCCTTAACTTAGCTTCTCTCTTTTTATTAATAAGCACCTGAGCAGCAAACACTATGGAAGAATGGAAGCCACCACGTTATTAACGTTCTATTGAACATTGCAACAATTAGTCATGCATAGCAGATCTCAGGCAGAATGGGAAAGTGTGAAGGCCAAGGGCTCTTTGTGGCGCAGGCAGCTGGTGAGCCCTTCAAAAATGTTTGTGTTGAACACTGAAGCACTGTGGGAGTACTACTATCATGCTGCTGACAGTAAAAAACTGTCAGGTCTTCAGCCTGCACACTGCTGATGCTGAGAGTGTGATCTGTCCCAGATCCACTGCCTGTGAAGCGATCAGGGACCCCAGTGTATCGATTGGATGCCCAGTAGATCAGTAGTTTAGGAGGCTGCCCTGATTTCTGCTGGTACCAAGCTACATAGTTATCCACATTCTGACTGGACTTGCAACTTAGGGTGATCCTGTCTCCTACAGATGTTGACATGGCTTTGGGAGACTGGCTCATCACAATGTTTCCCTCAGCACATGCAATCAGAAATAGACAATGAGTATACACATATACACACAAAGAGATCCTGATACAAATTTTGGGATCAAATGCCTTTTCTAATCATTGCCTGCATACTATTGGATTCCAATAGTAAATAGCTGATTCTGTACAAATTAACTAGTTTGATGACATTTTAATACTCTTTAATGACTCACCAGACATCCAGAGGAGGAGGAATATGAAGACTGGGGTGTGTGACTCCATCTAAATTCCCCTGCTTGTCTGAACCATTTCAATAATCACTGCAAAGGCCTGGGTTATAAAACATGGGCAGCTTGGCTGGCTGTAAGGACCTATGCAAAGCAGTCATCAAATGAGAAAGTAAATAGCCTGTGTACTGTGGTGTGAGACAATCCAGGTTAAAGCTACAGACCAAATGTCATCAAAGCAAGTAAGCAGTCACTGGGGCAAAAAGTCAACATGGAAGCTCAAGGACCATCTATTGCTCTCAAACCACAAATATTGAAATACACTCATGACAGACTTCCATTAAAAATAACAACTCTTTATAGCAAGTGATTATACAGAAATAATACTAAAAAAAACTTTGATTGCATCCTGAGTAAACAATAAATATACTGATAAACAAAAGCAGAAAACAAAACAGGAGAAAGGAGAAGAGGTGGTGAGAGAAAGGAAGGAAAGAAAATGGTGGAGAGAAGGAGAGAGAAATCTGGATTGGGGAGGGATGGGAAATGTGGAGAGAAGAGAAGGAATAGAAAAGATGGAGGATAAACCTTAAAACAGAAAGGTTTGAGGGTAGAGTGCCATATCAGTGGATAAGAGCATTTGTGTCTCTTGTAAAAAGTACATTGTGAGGTTTCCAGGTCTCTACATTTGAGAGCAGACAGGGAAAATTCAGAATGGTTTGTGATCCATGAGAAAGAGGCAGAGGTGGACATGTGGCTTAATAACAACATATTACAAGTAGCATCTCATTTATGAATCCTATATTTTAAACATAATTATATTAACATGAACACAATTGAAATAGTAGTATAGAAGGGAAGGAAATCTAAGGTAAATGAAACATGGAATAGAGAGAAAAAGGAGGGTAGTCTGTCTTCTGTAGGATTACTATTTCTATGATAAACACCATGACAAAAAGCGACTTAAAAGGATGGGAAAATTTATTATTCTTACATTTCCAGGTAACAGTCTGCAACTGAGGGAAATCATTGCTGGGATCCAAACAGAGAAGGAACCCAGAGGCAGAAGCTGAGCAGAAGCCATGGAGGAGTGTTGCTGACTTGATTCTTCCTCGTGGCTTGCTCAGGTTGCTCTGTTCAGGAACCCAGGGTCACCATCAGTGGCTGGAATCACCTTCAGTGGACTGCATCTTCCCCCATTAATTGCTAATTAAGAAAATTCCTGACAGGCTTGTCCAATGCCCGGCAGTACTAAGGCAATTTCTCAACTGAGGTTTGTCCTTCTCAGATGATTCCAGTTTATGTCAGTTTGACATAAAATCTCATTGGGTATAACCAGGGTTGTATAGCATAATGCTGAAAGAAGATTCCGTTTACAAAATCCAACATCATGTGTAATGAGTATCGGCCAGCGCAGTTAATTTTTCAACAAGGACATGATGACAAGCAGGGTAAGCAGGCAGATGCTCTACACACAACTCATGTGTGTTCTGTCCACATGCAGAACACATGGAGACAATGAGATTTAGACAGGTGAATGTGCATCAGTTTCATTGTTTACTTATTCAGTGTCTGTCAAACTTTTGAGGTCTTTGTGCCTAGTCAAGTGTATATTTATGAAAAATAATTGCTAGTGATTTCTGTGAGTGCATTCAGTTTTACTAAATAATTCAGACACAAACAAATTTTATATGCAGGTAATATTTATTCATAGGTAATATCAGAAGTTCAATAAAGTAAGATCATTTTGGAATTTAAAGTTTATCTATTTAAATAATATGGATGATTAATTTGAAAAGAAAATTCTTAATTACTTCCAAACTACTTATTCTGCTAATGAACACAGGCATAAAAATGAGAATATTTTGTGTCAAATCACCTTTAAAATCATGCTATCAAAATAGGCAAAAATAGTAGAAAATATTTAATCTTTAATCAGAGTAGTATGTTCCATAAAAGATTAAAGGACACATTGGCCCTTGAATGCTCTCCTAGACTTTCAAGTCGAGTTGAGTAAGGCAAGGCTCACTGATCCTAGGAGAGAAAGGAGAATGTTTCTTTTCCGAATGTGGGTGACCTTGTATTTGGGGTATAGATGTTCACGATTTTGAAGTCTTCCTGGGGGATTTTTTCTTTGATGAAAATAAACTGTCCTTCTCCATCTCTTTTGATTAATATTAGTTGAAAGTCCATGTTATAAGACATTAGCATGGCAACTCCAACTTGCTTCTTGGGCCCGTTTGCTGAAAAAACCTTTTTTCCAGCCCTTTAGTCTGAGGTAGTATCTATCTCTGTTACTGAGCTGTGTTTCTTGAATGCAACAGAACATTGGATCCTGTTTCTGCAACCATTCTGTTAGCCTGTGTCTTTTTATTGAAGAGTTGAGTCTATTGATGTTAACAGATATTAGTAACCAATGAATGTTAGTTCCTTTTATTGTGGAGTTGGTGGTGATAGTATGTTTGTATGCTTGTTTTCTTTTGGTTTTGCTGTTGTGAAATTATCTATATCCTGTGTTTTCTTGGGGGGAGTTGACCTCGTTGGGTTGGAGTCTTCTTTATAGTATCTTCTGTACAGCTGTGTTGATTCATAGATATTGTTTAAATTTAGTTTGTGAGGGAATATCTTGTTTTCTCCATCTACGATGATTGAAAATTTTGCTGGATATAGTCGTCTGGGTTGGCATCTGTGACTTCTTAGTGTCTGTATGTTCTTAGAGATCTGCCCAGGTCTTTCAGGCTTTCACAGTCTCTAGTGAGAAGTCAGATATGATTCTGATAAGTCTACCTTTACATGTTACATGACCTTTTTCCTTTGCGAGATTTTACTATTCTTTCTTTGTTCTGTAGATTTAGTATTTTGATTATTATGTGGTGGGAGGAATTTCTCTTCTGGTATAGTCTGTTTGGTGTTCTGTAAGCCTCTTGTGTGTATGTTCTGAAAGCTTTTTGTATGCATCTCATTTTTTTTGTCAAGGAAATATTCTTATATGATTTTCTTGAAAATATTTTCTGTAACTTGGAGTCTGGAATCTTCTTCTTTCATCTCTTTTCATAGTGTCCTTGATTTCATGGATATTTTGTGTCAGGAACATTTCTGACTTAATGATTTCTTTACATATGTGTCGATTTCTTCAGTTGTATCTTCAACACCTGAGATTCTCGCCTCCATCTCTTGTATTCTGTTTTTGATGCTTACCTCTGTAGTTCCTGATCTGTTCTCTAAGTTTTCCATATTCAGAGTTTTCTAGTTTGTTTTCTTTATTTATTCTAATTTTGTTTTCAGTTCATGAACTCTTTTATACATTTCCTTCACCTGTTTAATTGTTGTCTCCTGTATGTTCTTGATGGCCTCTATTTGTTTGGATGTATTTTTTTGTATCTCTTTGAAACATTTATTTGTTTCTTATTTATATGCCTCTAATAACTGCATAATCATAGACAAAAGCTCATTTTTCTGTGTTTCAGCTGCATTAGAATAGACATTGTTTTTTTACGGTTTCTGATACAGCCATGATGTCTTAATTTGTGTAGATTGTGTTCTTACACTGGCCTTTAACCATCTGGGTATCCATAGCCTTACTTGTTTATTCCTTGAACCTTGACCTATGACTGGATCTGCCTGTCTGTGTGTGGAGTAATATTCATGATAACGAGAGAGGTCCAGGAAAACACAAATGGGTGCTGGTGTTTTGGAAGCAGCCATGCTGGGGCGAATATTTCAGAATGCAGGGCTCTCAGGCATGGATGCCTTGAAGGGAAAGGCTCAGGTGTCTCAGGTTGTAGTTGAGGGGGCACTGGTGTCTCAAGTGGAATGTTCAGGGGTCGCTCATGTTGCAAATACAGGGGATCTGTTGACTCAGAGCCAGCTGAGCTGCAACTTACAGGCCAACCAGACACTGTAAGCCAGTTCTGAGTTTCCACCAGCTGCTTGCTGTGCAGGCACAGTCTGGAACAGTAATTTCTAGTGAGGTAACCCATTCCTTGCACAGAGATTCTTCTTTAATAACCCATGCTTTCTGAGAGGACTCTTGCTCACTAAACTGGGCTACTTCTTGAAAACTCCAATTTTACATATATTTCAATTAATATGCAAAGTATTAGGGTTAATGTTTTCAATGAGCCAATCCTACTACTACTTTCCCTAATGCTTCTTTTCTCAGCTACACTTAAACATTTATCTCCCAGTATTTCCACATCCTTGATTTTTATATCACATGAGTTATATTATATCCTCAGATTTTTTAACTGTCTTTGACAAGTCACAGATTTACAAGTAGCTTCTTCATCTATACTTTGCTTGGGTAAGCCTACATCTGTCCCTTCATTTCCCCATTGCTTCCCTCTAATACGTACTAGAACTCTTCTGCCTCTACCATAATTTTTCTACTTTCATTTAACCTATATGCTATTATTTTTCTTCCTGAAATGGATGCCACACCAAAAGCCCATTTCTAGTTTCCTAGAAACTACATGTACTCCCTGATAAAAAAGAATATAGAACGTTTAAAGCTAGGACCATCATATGAGAAAATTTTACATATGGGGTTTGTCTTCTGGGATCTTGATGGACTCAGCATAATTTTTTTTCATTTCATCCACTCATTTTAAAATTTCATAATCTCATTTTACTTTATAGCTGAGTAAAAAAACGATGCTGCATTCTGAACATGACATGGGTATTGCATATATTAACTCATAGCAGCTGTTTTTACCTACACATAATTAAGCCAGTCAAAATTCTTGTAAAATGATAAATTGGCAGTTGATGTCTGCTGAGAGAGGGAGAGTCACTCCCCTTTGGAGGAAGACTTCTCATGCCTTCATAGGTGGCCACATGGCTATATGGACAACACTATAGAGACTGGGGCTATTGTTAATAATAAACAAAAGGAGCATAAAGCTGGAAGGATGATGGAACAGGGAGGAGTTGGAAGAATGTAGTGGTGTATAGATATGATCAATACAATATATTTGAATGCCTGGAACTCTAAAAGAACAAAAGTATTATTTTAAAAAAAATAATAAGGATATATGCCTAGGAGTGGTATAGCTGGATCTTGAGGAAGCAGTATTCCAAACTTTCTAAGAAAGCAAAAGATTGGTTTCCAAAGTGGTTGTACAAGTTTACAATCCCACAAGCAATGGAAGGGGGTCCTCTTTCTCTGCATCCTCTCTAACATGTATTGTCACTTTAGTTTTTGATCTAGACTGAACTCATTAAAGATCAGGAGCTTGGAAGGCTGTCCTGGTTTCTGTTGATACCTATGCATAAGATATATGCCAAATTAATTGACACTCTCCCTGGCCCTGCAGGAGATGGTGGCCTTTTGCCCTAGAGACACAGTCAAGGAAGCTGGAAACTGGGTCAGAACAATGTTCCTAGTGGAACCTGTAATGACAAACACACAAAACTACTGTTGCAGGTATGCTGATCTCAGTGTGAGGCACGTGACTCCTATGACAGTAGTCACACACATCACTCTGAACTGTTAGAAAATGAAAGGGAGCCTGGAAAAGGAAAAAAATAATCAAAGATACTGTAATTCCAATGATCAAGATCTCAGATGCACGGAAAGCACTTCATTGTACCCTCTCACCTGGTACCCAGAACATCAGCATCCACAGCAGGAAAGCCACTGACCCCATCTCTGAGAGCTAGACTAAAGACTGATTCTTAAGTCACTGACCAGCTGCCCTTAAAGATGTTTGAACAGTGTGGACCATTGGCTCTTGACACAATATGCAAAGCAGCTCAGTAAATCTAGTGCTCAGCAGGACACCTACTCTTGTTTCAGGAGTCCTTGGAGTAGGCAAAACCATTCATAGAGCATCTCAACACATCCTAAGGGACTTCATGCCTGCCCTAATGAATATTCACTCCATTTCTTTAAAATAATTGTGCACAAAATATTTTGATTGTTTGTCTTATTCCAGCTCTTTCTAGATGTTTCCTGCCTTCCTACCCACTTAAATTGAGATTCTCCCTGCCCTTTCTTACTCTCTCTCTCTTTCTTTCTCTCCTTCTTTTCTTCTCTCTCAAAAAAGATAAGAACAAATAAAAAAATAAATGTGATAAAAAGCACTGCATGGATGATCTATTGTAAGGAACAGAAAAAAATTAGGATTACTATGAAATTTCAGTAATATCAAACTCATCAAGCAACAGTTCATTTCACTTTGAGATCTTCAGCAGGAATAGAAAACAATAGGAATTTTTTTTCCAATAGAGAGAGTATGAATTCCCTTAGTTTCAAGGGAATTTCTTCCACTATGTAGCCATCAAGTCAAATCAATAAATTCCCCCAGGAGTAAGACCTTAAAAAATGATCAGGGAACACAGAACTGTGGGGAGCCATTGATCTGGAAGCTGCTTTGATATTTAAATCTCAGTGGACAGACTGCTTTTACCAGGCCTTCACTATAGTCAGGGAAAAATTTCCAAGTCCATTTCCTTTTGTTTGTGACAGCAGGTGGGATAGCTTGTGAAGATCACACCTCTTGCTTCACTTCCTTGTGAATTTGACCCATTGTTCTGAGCTGTTTTTACTCTGGCTAAAAAGCTCTCTGCAATAAAAAAGTCAGGCTGCTGCTGGCTGCTGCCTGATCAAGTCTGGAGCCTCTTAAAAGAGTTTCCTGTGTGTTGTGTGCTAGTTTATTAATTTTAATCCTCACTCCCAACTCAAGAACCGTTAGACTCTGCTGGCAGGCTCCGGCACAAAACATTGTGAATAAACAGGGTCACACCATAAGACAATCCGAAATCCACTTGTGGACCTACAAGATACCCTGAAGACAAAGCAGTTGTCCCACTGGGACATATTCAGGGTGTTGACCACCTATTCACCCAGATGCAGCATTTCTTGTTCTTGTCACTACAAGTTAGAACTGAGGAACCTAACTTATCGTCCCCAAGATCTGGTGCCTCAAATATTAGGAATTAATGTGAGATTGGTTTTAATAACATTAAATCTAAAATTTTAACTTTAAAACATATCCAAGAATATAAAGAATTAGCTGAAATTTGTAATTAATTTTTATTAATGAAAATTTATTCATTTTTTATCTGAGCTGTAGCCCACTCCTTCATTCCCTCCCAGTTTCACCATTTTTCCCTCTTCTCCTCCCATTCCCCTACTCCAACACACTGATAGGAGAGATCCTCCTCCCTTTCATCTGACCCTATGCTATCAGGTCTCATCAGGAATGACTGCATAGTCTTCCACTAGAGCCTGGTAAGGCTGTTCACTGCCTCAGGGGTAAATGATATAAGAATCAGTCACTGAGTTCATGTGAGAATCAGCCCCTCTTCCCATTACTAGGGAACCCACTTGGACACTGGGCTGCCATGGGCTACATCTGTGCAGGGGTTCTAGGTTATCTCCATTTATAATCCTTGTTTGGAGTTTCAGTTTCAGAAAAGACTCCTGGGCACAGATTTTTGGGTTCTGTTTTATTTAGTCATTCTACAATTTACTCATACACAAACACATCAACCATCATAAAAGTTTTTTAACTATTATAGTCTTTACAAAGATGGAAAACACAATAGAAAGGCACAACCACTCTAAATTCAGAGTTGTTAAGCCAATTCCCAATTAAACCTCTATAAAGCAACCCCCTCACCTAAAGCTAAGCATAATCAGAAATTTTGTAAGAGCAGAGGATCAGGAGTTTGTTATGAGGCTAGTGTGCTCAGAAGCTAGCACCTATAATGTGTCATCAACATGGCTGCATAAACACAAGCTGAACAAGAATAAAAACAATGGACAGGCTAATGTTAGTGGGAGAAAGAACAAAAGGCCTCAAAACTATAGGTAACCCTATTAGAAATACAGGCAACTTAAGAATGCTTAGTTGGGAGAATATTTTCTAGGAAAGAGCACATAAATTGATGCCAAATGGTCAGTGCTGAAAATACACATACAAGCAACATTAAGCAGACTGAGCAGGTTGTATGTAAAAAGAAAGAGACAAAAAAAAGAAAGAGATGATAGATAGATAGATAGATAGATAGATAGATAGATAGATAGATAGATAGACAGATATAACAAAATTTAATGAAAAGAGACCTTTAATTTGAAAAAATTGGAAAAGGGATTAATGGAATGATTTACAGGGAGAAGGAGGAAGAAGGAAATTATGTAATTATAATCTCCAAAAATAATAAGTAATAAAAAGTTGTATCTTTCATAAGATTTCCTGCATTCTATGCAAAGTTTGGCTAGGAGTCTCAGCATATGCCTAGATACCTTGCAAGGTAGAGACTTTCAGAGGCCCTCTGTGGTAGGCTCTTGTCCTGTTCCTTGTTTTCTCCATCCTCCTATGTCCATCTTCTTTGCCTTTCTGAATGGGGATTGAGCATCATAGTCAATGTCCTCCTTCCTGATTAGCTTCCTTGGGTGTACAGATTTTAGGATGTTTGTCCTATATTATAGGTCTAATATCCACTTACGAATGATTATATACCCTGTGTGTCTTTCTGCTTCTGGGATAGCACACTCAGGATGATACTTTCCAGTTCCCACCATTTACCTGCAAATTTCATGATTACCTTGTTTTTTTTCTTTGAGTAATATTCCATTATGTAAAATTACAATAATTTCTGTATCCATTCTTCAGTTGAGGGGCATCTGGGCTGTATCCAGCTTCTGGCTATTACAAATAAAGCTGATCTAAACATGGTTGAGCAAATGTCCTTGTTGTGTACCCGAGCCTCTTTTGGATATATGCCTAGGAGTGGTATAGCTGGATCCTGAGGAAGTGCTATTCCTAATTGTCTGAGAAAGGACCAAATCAATTTCCAAAGTGGTTGTATAAGTTTACATACCCACCAGCAATGAAGGAGGGTTCTCCTTTCTCTACAACCTCTCCAGCATGTGTTCTCACTTGAATTTTTGATCTTAGACATTCTGATGGGTGTAAGGTGAAATCTCAGGGTCATTTTGATTTGCATTTCCCTGATGACCAAGGATGTTGAGCATTTCTTTAAGAGTTTTTCTGTCATTCAATATTCCTCTACAGAGAATTCTCTGTTTAGCTTTGTACCCTATTTTTTAATTGGATTACTTGATTTGTTGCTGTTTAACTTCTTGACTTCTTTACATATCCTGGATATTAGCCCTTTGTCAGATATATGATTGGTGAAGTTCCTTTCCCAGTCTGTAGGCTGTCGTTTTGTTTTGACGATAGTGACTCAAGGGTACTTGAGTCATTAAAAAAAAAAAAATGTAACTGAAGATTTTTTATGGGTCCAAATGGTTCTTGTCAGGAAAAGGTTCCTGATGTCCCAGCATAGCTGTTCTGTCTCCACCAGCTCTTCCCAGCTCCTTATCAGTCTTGGCATGCACACCAGCGGACACTTAGGATTGCACTTCAGATGAAGGTTTTATGTTATGAACTGAAATGTGCTATAAGCAGTAAGCTTCAGAAAAAAAAATCAAGGAAACAAATGGCTGTCTTTTTGCCATCACAATCAACTATCAGAATCTGGCATCTTTTCATAAGTTCAAGCTTTTCAGGTTTAGAATAGAAGCTTATCTTATTTAATGATTAGAACTAGTTTAATTAGTAAGACCTGGAGAGGACGGGAGCACCACAAAGACCAAATATATCTGGGTACAGGCCTCTTTTCTGAGACTGATTCTCCAAATAAGGACCATGCATGGATATAACCTAGAACACCTGCTCAGGCGTAGCCCATGGCAACTCAGCATCCAAGTGGGTTTCCCTAGTAAGGGGAACAGGGACTGTCTCTGACATGAACTCAGTGGCTGGCTCTTTGACTTCCCCCCCAACCCCTTGCAGAGGGAGGAGCAGCCTTGTTAGGCCACAGAGGTAGACATTGCAGCCAGTCCTGATGAGGCTTGATAAACTAGGGTCAGAAGGAAGGGGAGGAGGACCTCCCCTATAAATGGATTTAGAGAGGAGTAGGGAGGAGGTGAGAGAGTGAGGGTGGGATTAGGAGGGAATGAGGGAGGGAGCTACAGCTGGGATACAAATCAAATAAACTGAAATTAATATAAAAATAAAAATAAAAAATCAATGTTAAATACAAAAAAGTTCTATTTTACTACAATAATTGGCCTATTGGTTGCATGCACTTTTACAAATTGTAATATAAATTGTATGTGTGTATATATGTTAATTATATATAATTATATAATATACATATATGTCATGTTTTTAAGTGAACATAATTTTACACACAATCACTAAAGAAAAAAGCTAATTTCAGCCCACTTAAACCACAAATAAAGCTCTATATTTTGCCATCTTTCTCTTCTTATGTGTGTGTGTGTTTCTGTCAGATTGATATTAAATCCATATCTATCACGTTCCACAAAACTGTCTTCAAATGGATCAAAGACTTAAAATATAAAGCCTCTAAGGGCTAGAAAAAAAGCATAGAAAATTCCCTACATCATATAGGTATCAGAAAAGGACTTCCAAATAGGAATACAATTGACTAAAAATTGAAGTCAACTATTAACAAGTAAAATTTCATAAAACTAAAAAGTTCCTAGACTGCTAAAGAAAACATCAGCTGTGTTCAGAAGAAGCCCACAAAGAGAGAGCCTTTGCCAGCTAAACACCTAATAGAGTACAAAAAGCTCAAACAAAACAAAACAAAAAATAAATAAAACAATTAAACCCAAAGAGCTCACTCAAAAAATTAGCTTGTGATGGAAACAGAGACTTTTCAAAAGTAGAAGTAAAAATAGCTAAAAAGTGTCTTTAAACTTTATCGTGCCTACCAAACCAGAGAAATGCAAATCAAAACAGTTTTGAGATTTCATCTTACCCCAGTCACAGTGAGAATGATCAATGAAACACTGATCTCAAATGCTGGAGAAAATATGGGCAAAAGGGAACCCTCACCCACTGTCATGGGAATTGCAAACTAGGCTACCCACTCTGGAAATCAGTGAGAAAAACCAAATAAAGCTACTGAATAAATCTACCATATGACCCAACTATTCCATTCCTCCCATCTGCCCAAAGAACTCTCAATACAAAGCTCCACAGATACTTGCTCAGTCATGTTCACTGTAAAACAACCTGAATGTCAGTTAACTGACAGATGGATAAATACAATGTTGCACATACACACTGTGTAATATTGTTCAGCTATAAAGAAAAATTACATTGGAAGATAATGGAAGGAACTAGAAAAGATCATATTGATAGAATTAACTTATGCACAGAAAGACAAATGGCACAGGGTCCCTCTCATTGGAAGCTCCTAGCTCCAAATGAGCATTCAAGAATATAACCCAGAGTAACTGCAGAAACTATGAAGGTAAAAGTAGGAGCTGGAGAGATGGCTCAGCGGTTCAGAGCACTATCTAATCTTCTAGAGGTTCTGAGTTCAATTTTGAGACAACACGTGGCAACTCACAACCATCTGTAATGCGATCCCTTGCTCTCTTCTGGCATGCATACATGCAGACAGAGTACTCAGAAATGCAAACACATAAATCTTCTGGGGAAAAAAGCAACAGGTAAGAGAACAGAATGGTATAAGTGACTTTTAAACAAAAATAGGTGCTTCAGCTAGGTGGGGGGTGAGAAAATATAGAAAGAAATCAGAGAGGAACATAACAATAATGGAGTCTGTTATAAATTAAAAATAGATGAAGCCGGGGGACAACTGATATTCTCTGTGAGAGGTTTATTAGGAGGGATATGGAGGATGTGGGTAGAGGGACACGGTGGGGAAAAAGAGGGAAAGAGGGATGGGGCGCCCCAGAGAAAGAGAAGAGAGAGAAGAGAGAAGAGAGAGAGAGAGAGAGAGAGACCACATGTAGGATTGATCCTTTTAGGGGGGCACAGTAACCACACCTTCCAGGTGCATTCACCTGGCTTGCTAGTGACACCTGATGACATCATCACGAGTTGCTCGGTAACCCAGAAGCAGGTTGTGTTCCAAAATACTAACAGTGTCTGGAAAGGTCATAAGAAAACAAATAATTAAATATCTACCTAAAAATACCTATAAAACTTATATGTAATTTAAGTGAAATTTCCCTGTTTAGGTTGATAACCTTCTCCATAAGATCCATAGTCCCTCTAACAAAAAAAATATATCATTCATGAAATGTTCTTTCCTTTTGTTTTGTTTTTTTTTCTCCATTCATTCATGTATTCACTTTACGTCTTGATCAAAGCAACTCTCCTCTCCTCACAGTCCTCACACATACTTACGTTTCTCGAATATTTTTCCCTCCACTTTACCTCAAAGGAGGAGGAAGTCCCTCATGGGTACCAATCCACCCTGGCACATTCAGTTGCTGTAGGACCAGGCACATCCTCTTGCACTGAGGCCAGATATGGCATCCAAGTTAAAGGAGCAAGATCCAATGACAAGCATGAGAGTCAGAGACAGCACTTGCTGCACTTGTTGGGGGAACCACACAAAGACAAACCAGTGCATCTGTTGCACATGTGCAGGGGCCTAGGTCCAATCCCTGCTTTCTCTTAGGCTGGTGGTTCAGTCTCTGTGCACCCATTGTTCACAGTAGTTGACACTATAGATCTTCCTGTGGAGTCTTACCACTCTGGCTCCCTCAGGCATTCCCTCATTTCTTCCATAGGACATAGAGAGCAATGTTTGGTTGTGGGTCTCTGCATCTGTAAAGCTTCTCAGGGCAGTTATGCTAGGCTCCTGTCTACAAGCATAGCAGAGTAACATTAATAGTGTCAGGGATTCGTTCTCCCCCATGGGCTGGTTCTCAAGTAGACCCAGTCTTTAGTTGGCCATTATCTCAGTTTGTGCTCGGTCTTAGTCCCTGAACATCTTCTAGGAAGAAAATATTTTGAGTCAAAGATTTTGTGGGTAGGTTTGTGTTCTTACCCCTCCACTGGAAGTCTTACCTGGCTACAGAAGGTAATCACTTGAGGCTCCATATGCTAGAAGCCCCAGCTAGGGTGACCCCATAAGCTTCCTGGACTCTCCTCTATGACAGACCTCTGGAATATCCCAGAGATACCACCTTTCTCTGTTTTCTTTTCTCTGACGCAGGCCTCTCTGCCTTGTTCTACTTCTCCTAATTCCCACGCATGCTCGCTAACAATTTCCCTCTCCTACCCAGTTTGCTCACTCCATCTACATCCAGTGACTATTTTATTTCCCCTTCTGTGTGAAATTCAAGCATAGTCCCTTAATACCACCTTTTTACATAGCTTCTTTGAGTCTGGAGATTGTAGCATAATATCCTGTAATTTATGCATAATTAACAAAAAAAACAGAATAGCTAAAATTATCCTGTACAATAAACAAACTTCTAGGAGTACAAACATCTCTGATTTCAAGCAATAGTAATAGTAATAGTAATTTAAGAGCAATAGTAATAAAACCTGTGTGATATTCACATAGAAACAGACTACTTGATCAAAGGAATCAAACTGAAGATCCAGAAATAAACTCACACATCTATAAAAACTAGATTTTTTACAAAAAAGGCAAAACCAAGCAATGGAAAGAAAAAAGCATCTTTAACAAATGCTGCTTGACTAACTGGATATCTGCATGTAGAAGAAGATTGCAATTAGATCCATGTTTATCACACTGCACAAAATCCAAGGCCAAGTGGATCAAGGAACTTAACATCAAACAAAACAGACTAATCTGTCAAAAGAAAAATTAGGGAAGAGCCTTGATCTCATTGACACATTCATAAATACAACACCAACTCAGGAACTAAAACCAACAATAAATGTAACCTCATGGAGCTGAAAACCTTCTGCAAGGCAAAGGACACTATCAAAAGGACTAAAAGGTAGCTAAAAGAATGGGCAAACATCTTCACCAACACTTTATCCAAAAGAAAGTTAATATATAAAATGTATACTGAAATGAAAAAATTAAAAACCAACAAACAAAGTAATCCAGTTAAAATCGTGGTACAGAAATAAACTGAGAATTCTCAACAGAGGAATTCCTAATGGCTGAGAAACACTTAAAGAACTGTTCAGCAATCATTAGTCATCACGGGAATGCAAATCAAGATGACTCTGAGACTTCATCTTACACCCATCAGAATGGCTAAGATAAAAAACCAAAGTGACTCAAGATGGCAGCGAACAGTGCACACTGTTTTGAAAAGGCAGATGACCTGAATCTCCAAACTTGGTGAATGGAAGGACAATCAAAGCCAGAATTTAGACGTTGGGACACCACAGAAGCAGGGTACACTTATAGATTCAGATCAGGCTCAGACTTCTCTGGGAATGGAGAGGGGCACTTCCCTTGTCCGGGTCTCCCTCCACCTCAGGGGAGCCTACACACAGCGCCAGTGAACTGAGCACAAAACTCACTTGTGGCCTGGTGACTGAGAAGCAGAACCTGGGCTTTTAGCTCCTCAGCTGTGGTGGGGTGCCCACTGAACACCATCCCTAAGATCACATGTCCGAGGAGCCCCCGCCATGCCAATGACCCTCTTGCTGAGCTCCCAATGGATGGAGGGGCCCCTTCCCCACCTCCAGAGATCCCACCACATGGAGCGCCCCCCTCCAGAGATCCTGCACAGTGAAGCTCTTGCTACTCAGGAGATCCAGACCAGAAGAGCGCCCAGCCCACCAGAGTTCATGCCCAACAAGCGCTCACCAGATTCTCGGATCCACACTACAATCTTTCCCGGATCCCAAGTCTAGGAGCAGCAATACTGACACCACAAGGCCTCCCAGCCAGTGACTGCACTGGCCAGCCAACCCCTCAGTGGCAGATAGCCAGTTGAACAGCTACCCAAATCCTGCAGACCTGCAAAAACAATTCACAATCATCAACAGCACTTGTGATATCTTAAGTGCCTGCGACTCATCAGTGCCTGCAAGACACCCACTCTCACACTGCAAGCCTCTACCTTTTCTAACACCCTGTCCCTCAGGGCACACTTCCATGCACACACACGCTCACACACTACCCCCACATTTGCCTTTCTGCACCTTCCTCCCACAGGTACAGCTGAATTAACAACGCACAGGCCGAAACCACTGGACACCTCTGATTTTCTTGAAGAATTCTCCGGACACCAGAGAAAGACCAGTCTCATCTGCAGAATCCAGGAACAAACAGTGAACACCATGGATAACCAAATGGCCAGGTGTCATCGAAAGAACACAGCCAATATAAATCAAGACCACAGAGACAACCCCCCAATTTAATGGATACTCCAACTCATTGGAAACACAAGAAAATGACTTTAAAGTTATGATTATCCAGTTATTAGAGGGATATAAAGAGGAAAAAAAAATCTCGCAGAGTAATAAAAACTCCATGGTATTGGTATAGAAACAGAATGGTGGATCAATGGAACGGAATAGAAAGACCCTGAAATAAACCCATACACCTATGAATACTTGATTTTTGACAAAGAAGCAAAAACCATTCAATGGGAAAAAGACAGCATCTTCAACAAATGGTGCTGGTTCAACTGGATGTCTACATGCAGAAAAATTAAAATAGATCCATATTTATCACCCTGCACAAAACTAAAGTCCAAGTGGATCAAAGAGCTCAATATAAAACCAGATACACTAAATCAATTAGAAGAAAAAGAGGGGAAGAGCCTAGGACTCATTGGCACAGGAGAAAACTTTGTAAAGGACACCATCAGTACAGGCTCTACGAACAACAATCAATAAATGGGACCTCATGAAACTGAAAACTTCTGTAAAGCAAAGGACACGGTTGTCAGTACAAAACAACAGCCTTCAGATTGAGAAAGGATGTTCATCAGCCCTATCTCTGACAGAGGGCTGATATCCAGAATATATAAAAAACTAAAGTTAAAAGGCAATAATTCAAGCAACCAAATTAAAAAATGGGGTATGGAGCTAAATAGAGAACTCTCTGTAGAGGAATATAGAATGGCAGAGCAACACTTAAAGAAATGCTCAACATCCTTAACCATCAGAGAGATGCAAATCAAAAAAACCCTGAGATTTCACCTTATACTTAACAGAATGGCTAAGATGAAAAACTCAAGTGACAACACATGCTGGAGAGATTGTAGAGAAAGGCAAACACTCCTCCATTGCTGGTGGGAATGTAAACTTGTACAACCACTTTGGAAATCAATCTGGTGCTTTCTTAGACAATCAGGAATACTGCTTCCTCTAGATCCAGCTATATCACTTCTAAGCATATATACAAAATGAGCTCAAGTATACAACAAGAATATCTGCTCAACCATGTTTGTAGCAGCTTTATTCGTAATAGCCAGAACCTAGAAACAACCCAAATATCTGTCAACGGAGGAATGGATACAGAAATTGTGGTATTTTAACACAATGGAAAACTACTCAGCAATTAAAAATGAGAAAATCATGATTTTGCAGGCAAATGGTAGGATCTAGAAAAAAATCATCCTGAGTGAGGGATCCCCGGAGCAAAAAGACACACACAGTATATACTCACTTATAAATGGGTACTAGACCTATAAGATAGGATAAACATACTAAAATCTGTACATCTAAATAAGCTAAACAAGAAACAGCACCAGGGGTAAGATGATCAATCTTCACCTACAAAGATAAAGGGGATCAATATTGGAAGTAGGAAAAAACAAGTAACAAGACAGGAGCCTACCACAGAGGGCATCAGAAAGCAGTATAGTACTATATCAAAGCAGATGCTGAGATTCATAACCAAACCTTTGGCAGAGGGCAGGGAATCATATGAAAGAAGTGGAGTTAGTATGACCTAGAAGGAACAGGAGCCCCAAAAGGACCAAATATATCAGGGCACAGGGGTCTTCTATGAGACTGTTTCTCCAACCAAGGACCATGCATAGATATAACCTATAATCCCTGCTTGGATGTAGCCCGTAGTATCTCAGTATCCAAGCAGGTTCCCTAGTAAGGGGGACAAGAATTACTTCTGACATGAACTCAATGAATGGCTCACTGAGCTTCCCCTCCTGCCCGAGGAAGGAACAGCCTTGCTAGGCCACAGATAAGGACATTGCAGCCAGTCCTGAAGATACCTGATAAGCTAGGTTCAGATGGAAGGGGAGGAGGGCCTCCCCTATGAGTGGATTCTGAAGAAGGCACGGAGGAGATGAGGGAGGGAGGGTGGGATTGAGAGGGAAAGAGGAAGGAGGCTACAGCTGGGATACATGTGAATGTCCTGTGGTTAAAATTTTAAAAAATTAAATAAATAAGTAAAAAATAAATAAATTTTAAAAAAGAGAAAAGATTTTATAACCTAAAAAATTAAATAAAATAAAATTATATCATCTCAAAAAAAAAAAAAAAAGAAAACTAAAGTGACAGCACATCCTGGTAAGGTTGTGGAGAAAGGGAAATACTCCTCCATTGCTGGTTGAGAGTGCAAATTTGTACAACGACTGTGAAAATCAATCTGGTGCTTTCTCAAAAAATTGAGAATAGTTCTACCTCAAGACCAGCTATTCCACTCCTGGGCATATACCCAAAAGAGGCTCTACCATACCACAAGGACACTTGATCAACTGTATTCATACAAGATTTATTAAATAACTGGTAAAAACTCAGATGCCTCTCAACCTAAAAAACAATGAAGAAAGAAAGAAAACTGGCACATTTACACAATGGAAGACTACTCATCTATTAAAAACAAAGATATCAAAAAATTTGCCCTTGAATGGATGGAAATATAGAAAATGTAATCCTGAGTGAGGTAACCCAAAAAAGACATGCATGGTATATACTCATGTATAAGTGGATAGAAGTTTTCTCTTTATATTGTAGGCTACTATTGTTTCCCTAGGGTGTCACCCAGAGGTAGAAGAAGATAACTCTCTATTGCACTTTGGAAAAAGGACCTGGAAAACTCAAGTGACCTTAATATGTAGGATATGGAGGATGTGGGTAGCAGGACATGGTGGGGAAAGAGAGGGAAAGGAGGGATGGGGCGCCCCAGAGAAAGAGAAGAGAGAGAAGAAAGAGAGAGAGAGAGAGAGACCACATGTGGGATCGATCCTTTTAAGGGGGCACAGTAACCACACCTTCCAGGTGTGTTCATCTGGCTGGATGGCTACACCTGATGACATCATCACGAGTTGCTAAGTAACCCAGAAGCAGGTTGTGTTCCAAAATACTAACAGTGTCTGGAAAGGTCATAAGAAAACAAATAATTAAATATCTACCTAAAAAATATGTACTCTCTGAGGACTACTTTTTATAGTACCAGACAGCACACCATACAAGCTTCCAAAGGAGGAGTGGAATATGATTTCCAGGGGACTGGAGAGATGGCTCAATGGTTAAGAGCACTGGCTGCTCTTCCAAAGAACCTGGGTTCAATTCCCAGCTTCCACATGGCAGCTCACAACTGTCTGTAACTCTAGGTCCAGGAGGTCTAACACCTTCACACACATTCAAGCAGGCAGAACACCAATGTACACAAAATAAAAGTAAATAAACAATTTTAAAAAGTTCATTTCCAGTCATAATTCCTATGAACTAAAACAATGACCAGCATACATGAAACCACTAAGGGTGGAATAGTGACATACATACTCCTATTGAACTTAAGGTCCATTCAACAAGGGGTAAATCAAGCTTAGTACTCAAAACCTGTCCAACTACCTGGGCCTAATTAATTCCTGGATATTGGAGGAGAATGTCCAGCCACCACTTCTTCTCACACTGGGAGGAGCCTCAGGAAGTTGAATCCAAAAAAGTGAGAGGACCACCTAATCATCCTCTTCCTCAGACAACCTGTTTCATCCAAGGATGCAGAGAGAAAGAGTGAAGAGTAAGTGCTTTTTAACATTACTAGAGGAGACTAGGAAACATGTAAATAACATCATTCAAGAGTTTCTCACAAAATTGTGCAATTTGCTAATTTCACCTAATACTAATGGGAAATAATTGGTCAGGTGGAAATGAGTCCCACAGGGAAACATGATGACTATTTTGTCTGGTTCCACTTTATTAGTTCACCTCATTTAACGAAAGACTTTACAGACCAAGGCCTAAATCCATCCTAGGGATAAATTAAGAAATAGTAGCCTGGAGATCCAAGATGGCACTGCTGGGAGGACACTATGACTAAGGAGCAGGACAACAGTGTCAGCACAGTGACCAAGAGACTGAACTCTGGGCCCTAAAACACCAGCGATTGTGATTCCCAGGTGAGAGGAACCCGCATGGTGTGGGAAGAAATCGACTCCATTTACAGGTCACCCAGCTAAAAGCCAGAAGAGTTCCGGGGGGTCCCAGCAGGCATTCAGTCACCAGCCCAGAGCCACATGCCTGCATTTCCTGATCACCCTCTCAGGCTGAACTGTCGGCACCAAAACACCGGAGACTGGGATTTCCAGTTGGAAAAAGGAAGCAATGGGGACAGACCTCAGGTCAACCAGTCAATACCTGGATATGGTCCCAGGGATCACTGGGCTCATAGCCACCAGCGCAGAGTGGGCACTCAGCTGCCAGCCCAGAGACCTGCTGCATGCTGGACACTCCATCCCAGACAGACTGTGTGCCCAGAGCACCAAAAACTGGGTTTCCCTGTCATGAGAAAACTCTACAATGAGGGAAACAGCAGGTCTCAGCTTAGAGCACTCAGCTGACACCCTCAACAAACACACAGACACAGAGAGAGACAGACAGACAGACACACACACACACACACACACACACACACACACAGAAAAGGTCCCAGGCCCCTGCAGGCGCCCAGGAGGCAGCTTGGAGCCATCACTTGCCTTTGCTGTGTGCTCTACACGCCATCCCAGATGGAACTTTGGAACCTAAAACACTACAGACTGGGGGTCCTTGTTGGAAGGAAACCCCATGTTGGGGGGGGGACATCTGGTCCCATGTCAGGACACTCAGCTCTGGAAAAGTTTCTGGGTCCTCACAGGCTCTAGCCTCTAGACTCCTGCTGCACACTTGAGAGCTGTGCTCATATGACATTGATTACCACTTGGGTAGTTGGGCACAGAGGTCCAACCTCAGAACTACAGAAGCCTGGGATCCCTGAGATCAGCCTCAAAGATATTGCTCCAAGGGACAACCAGTTCTTCCTAAGTAAACTGAACAAATAGTGGGGCACCCAGATGCTTAAAGAGGGCTGTTCCTAGAAAACAATATAAGTACAACAGCATCGGCTCACTGAATTCAGATCAAGAAACAGCAGCAAGGCAGCTGTCTCCTGGACTTCTCCAGGAGAGGGGAGAGTCCCCCTGACTAACAAAGACAACAGTTACTGCTCAGGTCTACATGCCTGAGGTGAGCTGTGGCAATTCCTGAGAAACACAGCCATTCAGTGACCATACCCTAAAAGCTGAGGAGGCCTTCTTCAAGAAAAATCAATTTTCTGCCAAATGGATTCGCCCCACCCCAGGATTCCATGAAGCACCAGAAACTAACATCCAACATCTAAGATAACCCAATGGGTAGAGTAGAGCATAAAATCTCAAACAACAGAATACAGAGCAATATGGCATCTTCAAAACCCACTTATCAAGGATTAAGCAGCCCTGGAAACCACAGCATTAATGAAATTCAAGAAGAGCTTACATCTATGCTTATGAAGAGGAAAATAGAGGAAACAAATAAAATGCATAAAAGATTAGAAGATGATAAAGTAAAACAGATTATGGCCATCCATAAAGAAATAGAGGAAGAAAAAGACAAACAGATTATGGCCATTTGTAAAGAAATTGGGGAAGATGCAGCCAAACAGTTTGTGGCTTTCAGAGTGGAAATATTTTTTTTAATTTTTATTTTTTATATTAATCACTGGTTATTGATTTGTATCCCAGCCATAGCCTCCTCCCTCATTCCCTGCCAAACCCACCCTCCCTCCCTCATCTCCTCCGTGCCCAAGAGCTGGTTCTTTGAGAAAATCAACAAGATAGAAGAACCTTTAGCCAAACTAACTAAAAGGCAGAGAGAGATACTTTACAAATCAGGAAATTTATAAACAAAAAAAGTGGAAATAATGACAGACACTGAGGAAATTAAAAGAATCAGTAGGTCTGACTTCAAGAGCCTATATAACACAAAATTTGAATATCTAAATGAAATGGACAATATTTTTCATAGATTTAACTTATGAAAGCTTGAGAATTCTTAATCTAAACTAATAAACTCATGATGCTGTATTCTTTGTAAATGATTTAAAATTCTGTCTTGTTTTAGACAGATTCATCCTATCCTGAAGGCATAACATGGACATATCTAAAGCCAGCATGACACTGTAAACTTAACTGATGCTTCTTGCTTGCACTGTATCCCCTCAGTGCAACACCACAACTTCTAAATCTCTTAACTTAGCTTCTCACTTTTTATCTATATGCACCTGCATTGCAAAAACTATATAAAAATGGACGCCACCTCTTTATTAATTTTCTGCTGAACATTTCACCAATTAGTCATGCATAGCAGATCTCAGGCAGAAGGGGAAGTGTGCAGGCCCAGGGCTGTGTGTAGTCTAGGCAGCTGGTGAGACTCTACAGGAGGTTTGTGTTAGAGGCTGAAGCACTGTGGGAGGATAGCTGTTACTCTGCTGACAGTAGTAATCTGCCAGGTCTTCAGCCTGCACACTGCTGATTGTGAGAGTGAAATCTGTCCCAGATCCACTCCCTGTGAAGCGATCAGGGACCCCAGTGTATCGATTGGATGCATAGGAGATTAGCAGTTTAGGAGGCTGCCCTGGTTTCTGTTGGTACCAATGTACACTACTA